>NW_011966541.1:8825-18672 GCF_000949405.1 Vollenhovia emeryi | reverse complement strand
AAGCCAGCACCCCCACTTTTGCTATTAATTTCCTGCGGATGGGTAGGAGCACAAAATTCGAAACTAAAGCAACAAATTAGCACAAAATTAGCACTTAATTATGCCGTAGACTAAAGTTATTTTTTTGGTGGTGGGGGTGCTAGCTTCACAGAGGTTCTTCCAACAGATGGCGCTGCAATCGTATACACACATATACAAATGCATACCAGTGAGTGTGACCACACAAAGAGAGAGGACGTATGTACGTGTGCAATAAAAGCTTCAGCCAGCTGCGGACAAAACCTATTCTCTCTTTTTCACTCGTCAGGTTATACTCTCTCTCTCTCTCTCTCTCTCTCTCTCGCGCGCTGATTCTCGTTGTTCGTAAAGCTAGCCGGTTCGACGATTTAAGGTAATTATTTCGTAAAATCATTTATGTGAAAATTGTTTAAAATGTTTACAATTTATTCTTTACGTGGAAAATAGGACTAATTAAATTTATATTGACTGTCTCAAAGTTCTAAAAAAAAAGTTTGCTATGTTACACGAAATATTACGTGTAAAACACGTTAGAAATATTATTATAAAGGACTAAGAGCCGTGACAGAGCCTTAGGATCGCATTAGGTCTTGCATTTGCACATAAACATATTTTTATTGCAAAAAATAACTGTGAAGTAACGATTCGTTACTTTTTGAGTAAATAAATATTAAGTTGAGTAAATAAATATTACAAATAAAATATTAAATTCGCGTTTGATTTATAGTGTCGATAGTAGCGTTTATGTGCAAATGCAAGACCTAATGCGATCCTAAGACTCTGTCACGGCTCTTAAGTCTTTTATAATATTTTTAACGTGTTTTACACGTAATATTTCGTGTAACATAGCAAACTTTAACCTTTTTTTTAGAACTTTGAGACGGTTAATTTAAATTTAATTAGTCTTATTTCGCACGTAAAGAATAAATTGTAAACATCTTAAACAATTTTCACATAATCATATAAGGTCTAACTGTAACGCATTATTTTTTATATAATGGTGTGGGGTAAGTAAATGACAAAATGATTACAATTTTATTTTATTTTATTTCACAAAAGTGGGGGACAAAAAGTACACACAAACTTAAAATATATGCCCCCCTTGTATCGGGACGTATCCCGGCGTTATCACTGGAACGTATCCCGGCGGTGTCGCAGTAACGTATCCTAAAGGCCCGGCTCTGTATTGCCGTGTCCCTCGCTCTGTCGTCGCCTTCCTCCGCCGCTCCTTCGCCGTCGCCTTCCTCATAAGAAGGTTGATATGCTGTTTATGAAATATTATTATTAATTTAAAATCAAATGTGTGTCAAATATATATGTACGAGGCGTATTCGTAAAAAAGGGGCCGTTTGATCATAAAAAAAGTAACTCGTGAGAAAATGTTTTTATTTACAGTTTTAATTTACTACATACCTGCTTCACTTTTCCACATAATCGCCATTCAGTTTTAAGCACTTTTCGTAATGCTGCACCAGTTCCTTTAACCCCTCTGCATAGAAGTTCGTCGCCTGGAAACTGAACCAGTTGACAACGGCAGTCTTAAGTTCCTCATCGTTCTCAAACCGTTGTCCACCAAGGTACTTTTTCAAATGCAAGAAGAGGAAGTAGTCGTCAGGCGTAATCCTCCTTCACGACAACGCGCGTCCTCATACCGCTGCCGTAACCAAGAGGAAGATTCAAGATTTTCGTTGGAAACTTTTTGACCACCCTCCATATATCGTAGCCCCGACCTTGCACCTAGCAACTACTTCCTCTTCTTGCATTTGGAAAAGTGGCTTGGTGGACAACGGTTTTATTGAGGTACAACGATGATCCGAAAACTCCCGCTTGACGCATGCGCAGCAGAGAAGACACACGGGCGATCTATCGCGTAGCTCACTTGGCAAAGAGTTGAGCTCTCTCTCTCACACTGTCTGTGTATCTTCCTGTAAACAACTGTTCTTTTGGTTAAAAATAAATAACAGGTTATGGGCCCAGGAACGATATAAAGTGCAAAAAAGGGAAAGGCAATTGTAAAACCCGTTCATATAAAAACACGCGGTTAGTCCTTTTTTCGAAGTTAACCATGACGGAGCCCGTGCGGACAAGCATAACCAAACTTAACGGAGAAAACTACCAGGTATGGAAATTCAAGCTGGAACTTCTTCTAATTAAAGAGGAATTATGGGATCAAGTAAGCACGACCATCCCGTCGGACGCCACGGAAGCTGCAGTGTGGAAGAAGAAAGACGATAAAGCTCAGGCTACGATCGGTTTACTGGTAGAGGATTCACAGCTTATACACATTCGTAAGGCATCGATAGCCAAGCAGGTATGGGATTCACTCAAAGAATATCATGAAAAGTCAACTCTGACCAGTAAAGTATACCTCTTGAGACAAATATGTAATTTAAAGTTAACAGAGACTGGAAATATGGAGCAACACATTACCACGATGCAGGATCTAGTCGATAAGCTCACCGCGCTCGGCGAAGAAATAAAAGATCACTTATTCGTGGCCATGCTATTGAGCAGTCTTCCCGACACTTACAGTACTCTAATTACAGCGCTCGAGAGCAGACCCGAAGCAGAGCTCACTTTGGATTTAGTGAAAGGAAAATTGCTCGATGAGTATAAAAGACGCAAAGGGGTACCGGACGCGGGAGAGGACAGCACTGCTATGAGAGCATCGCAGAGGAATAAAGCTGCATCAGGAGAAAGCGAGAAGTCTTGTTACTTCTGTCATAAGTCAGAACACTTCAAGCAGGACTGCATAAAGTACAAGAAGTGGAAGGCGAAGAAGGAAAAAGCAAACCAAGCCAACGCGGGAGAAACGCAGGAGAAACAATCAGGATCTATATGCTTCAGCGTACATGTAGAAAAGGGCAAAGGAGACACATGGTTCGTAGACTCAGGAGCCACGAGCCACATGACAGGCAGCCGTGCGTTCTTCAAGGTTTTGGAGTCGAGGAACCTTCCAGACGTCACTATCGCAAACGGACTAAGCGCCAAAGTTTTGGGAATCGGCTCAGGCGTCACGAAATGCATCAACGGAAACAACAAGGAAATAAATGTCGAGCTGAGCGACGTTTTGTACTTACCAGACCTGAAAGATAGTTTATTGTCGGTCAAGAAGCTGGCTGAGAAGGGCCTAACGGTACAATTCAAGGGGGCGGAATGCAAGATCCTCGAAGGAAACGCCGTATTAGGAAGGGCAACTCTCACGTCGGGCATGTACGTCCTAGGGATAACACCCAAAGCTATGGCTGCACGACAGAATACGCACACAGGAAATTGCCAGCATACTTGGCACCGAAGAATCGGACATAGGAACATACACGATGTGCAGCTGCTCGAGAATAAGAATATGGTCTCGGGAATAAAAATACAGGACTGCGGCATTAGAGAGGTGTGCAGCTGCTGCGCAAAAGGGAAACTAGCAAGAACCCCATTCCCAAAGACAAACTCAAACAATACGACAAGCGTAGCGGATTTGGTCCACACCGACCTATGCGGCCCGATGCAAACAACAACACCGAGCGGAAAACGATACTACCTGACTATGATCGACGATTACAGTCGATACACAGAAGTATATTTTTTGAAAAACAAATCGGAAGCAGCAGAGCACATGAGAAGATATATACAGTACGTGAAGAATACATTTGGCAAAGCTCCAAGCGTAATAAGGTCAGATAATGGACGAGAATATATCAACAACGAGGTCAAGCAACTATTCGCCAGAGAGGGAATACGTTCGCAGTATACAGTTCCCTACACACCGCAACAGAACGGAGTCGCAGAAAGGAAAAACAGAACACTTATGGAAGCAGCGAGGTGCATGCTGATCGACGCAGACATGGACAAGAGATATTGGGGAGAAGCTGTAAACACGGCGAATTTCTTGCAGAACATCTTACCCACGGCTGCAATTGGAAAAACACCTTATGAGTTGTGGAATGGTCGAAAGGCAAATGTCAATTGTCTGCGCATCTTCGGCTGCAAAGCTTATACACACGTTCCGAAGGAAAAGCGAAGAAATCTTGAAAATACGGCTGATTTGCTCACTTTTGTGGGCTACTCGACAGAATCTAAAGCCTACAGAACGCTAGACACAAAAACAAACCAGATTAGAATCAGTCGCGATGTAAAGTTCGATGAAGACTACTCTACGAACGAGAGAAGGGACGTGAAAAAGAACAATAACACGAAAGGGGAATCAGTCACGAGGAATCGCGCAGTACGTTCAACGGACGTGGAGACAAGCCTCGAAAATGAGCGAAGGAATCTGGAAGAAATTGAAGTCATAGAGCGAGACGAATCGAACGCAGCGGGGAACGAAGAAGACGTCTATTACGAAATAAGCGAACCCGAAGAATTGGAGATAATCGAGTCGACGTTTGATGAAACGCTGCCGGAAGGAGATCAGACGTTCAAATTTACGGGACGAGCTGAAGACGTTGCGAACTTGCCAATGAGGCAATCTGGTAGATCAACGAAAGGACAACCTCCGGATAGATTCGAGCACTCAGCAAGGACAGCCAGAGAAGTTTGCCAAGAACCGAGGAATCGCGATGAAGCGCTTAACGGACCCGAGCGTAGAGAATGGATGGACGCCATGGATGAAGAATTCCGCTCATTAGAAAGGAATCAAACGTGGAAGCTGACTGAATTACCACCGGAACGGAAAGCAGTCGGCTGCAAATGGATTTTCAAGAAGAAACAAAGCGCAGACAGAATGTCCTAAATATAAAGCGCGCCTCGTCGCACAGGGATTCAGCCAAAAATACGGGACTGACTATGACGAGGTATTCGCGCCTGTGGTGAGAGCAGAGACGATGCGCCTGTTACTCACAATTGCAGCGAAGAAAGGACTGGATCTCTATCATTACGACGGAAAGACGGCATTTCTTAACGGAGAGCTTCAAGAAACGATTTACATGAAGCAGCCAGAAGGATACGTCGTCGATGGAAACGAACACTTGGTCTGCAAGCTCACTAAGAGCCTGTACGGACTGAAACAGGCCGCGAGAGTATGGAATAAAAAACTTCACAGGACGATCATCAAACTTGGAATCAAGCAGAGCGCCTCAGACCTGTGCTTGTATTCAAAGCAATCAGCAAAGGAAGTCCAGTACATGATCATCTATGTGGATGACATCCTCATTCTAGCAAACAAAAAATCGACGAAACAGCGAGCGGTCTCGAACAGGAGTTCGAGCTTACGCGACTCGGAGAACTTAAAAACTATCTGGGAATCAATGTACAAAAGGATCCAAAGGGCATCTACTGCATCGACCAAAAACAGTACATTGAAAAAAAATCATCGAAAGATTTGGACTCAAAGATGCAAAACCGTCAAAAATACCTCTGGACACAGGATACTTTAAAAGGTCTGGAAACGAACAGGCCATGGCAAACAGCGATGGTTATCAGAAGCTTATCGGGGCTCTACTGTACGTGGCAACACACACACGACCGGACATCACAGCCAGTGTGTCCATCTTAAGTCAACGAGTGAAACAACCATCAGAAGCGGACTGGACCGAAGCAAGGAGAGTTCTACGATACCTAAAGGGTACAAAAGATCTACGTCTCAAACTTGCAGGAGATGCAAGTGGACTACCCAGTGAGAAATGATTCGTCGATCGACGTCGAAACGACGTCGAATCGACATCGACACCGTCGAATTGACGTCGATTCGACATCATTTCGACGTCGATCGACGAATCATTTCTCACTGGGTAGTGGCTTACGCAGACTGGGCGGAGGACACAACCGATCGCAAGTCACACAGCGGATATGTATTTCTATACGACGGAGGAACAATAGCGTGGTCCTGCAGAAAGCTGCGTGGTCCGCAGAGAACTTCTCTGCATACGAAGACTCTTGAAGGATTTTCAGGAGACAGAGGAGGGAGCAACGAAATTATACGAAGATAATCAAGGTGCAATAAAAATGATTAAAAATAAAGAATTCAGAAACCGAACCAAGCACATTGACACCAAGTACCATTTCGTGAACGATCTAGTCGAGAAGAAAATCGTAGATTTAGGATATTGTCCGACAGAAGACATGATCGCAGACATGCTAACAAAGCCACTGAATCCAGTCAAGCTGAAGAAACATCGGGAAGGATGCAGGCTGACGGACGAGTGAAAACATCACGAAGCAATCGTTGAGGGAGGGTATTGAGGTACAACGATGATCCGAAAACTCCCGCTCGACGCATGCGCAGCAGAGAAGACACACGCGCGATCTATCGCGTAGCTCACTTGGCAAAGAGTTGAGCTCTCTCTCACACTGTCTGTGTATCTTTCTGTAAACAACTTTTTTTGTTCACCCGGGGGAATCCTCATGGACCTCCACCCCACCCTTCTAGGAAAGGGCGGGGTGGTGTGTGGGACTCACCCTCCCTGTACCCCAGGCAAAGTGGCAGCCTGGGGCCAGCGTGCAATGGAGGGCGCCTACCGCACTAAACCCCCGGGGGTGACCACCTCATCGCGCTATGCGGGCCATCCGGGAACTACATCGCATAACTCCGGATGACCCCCGCGTCGCGCCAATGGCGCCCACCTTTGTCCCCTTTTTGGGGACCTTCGGCCCATCTTGGGCCTTCTCCTCTTTGTGCGCTCCGCGGCAGGGATGCCACCATGTCCCTGCCGCGCCCCCTAGTTGCTGGTGGGGGCGGGCGGGTCGTGGGTCTCCAGCCCACGCCCGCCCACCGGAGTTCCGAAGGATCCCCCGGTTCTGCTCCTTTTAGTCGCCTTTTACGACAGGCAGGAGATACCGCAGGCCTATTCTTACGGCGGGACCTGGACGCCATATCACCACCAGCTCCGGTCGAGGGGGGGGGTGGTGGTTGTTTACTCTCACCCCCCCCCCGCAGGTCTCCTAATCACACCGGTGGTTACTAAAGGGAAGGGGTAACCCTCCCCTTTTTCCTCCTCCTCTGGGGAGAAACGCTTTCCTCCCCCTCGGCGGCACCCCCTAGCCTCCCCCCTCCTAAAGAAGGGGAAGGGTTGGAATATACGGGGCTCTATCTTTGCCGTCGAGTCACACGAGGGGGACATGATAATAGTGTCCCCTTCATCCGATGAGACCGATCTCACCCGATCAGCCTCATCTCTCCCTTGTTCCCCCCTTCTTGGGGGACGCACAGGAGGTAGGGCCGCATCCCCCCTGGCCTTCGGCCGGTTTGGGGGAGCACTCCCACATCCCGGCCCTCCTAGCCGGTGCGCATACTCCCCACCCAGATCTACACAAAGTGGGCATCTGAGCGGGCGCCGACACTCCTTTGCCCGGTGACCCGGGTCGCCGCAGCGGTAGCAAAGTCCGCTGCGGTCGACCCCTCCCGTGCACCGCTGCCCGACGTTCCCAAGTTCCAGGCAGCGGTAACACCTAATAGGGCGGGGCTGCGCGGGTGAAACGGTCGCCCACGCAAACCCGGCCCTAAGTCTCCCTCTTGTGGTGAGCGTCCGCGCGGCGTCAGCAGGACACCGCACGAACGCTGCACCTAGCCGTCCGAGGAATTGTGGCAGCAAGTCCACCACCACCTCCCCTATACGGCATCCTCCCTCATCTGCCACTGCCTTGGCAATTCCCTCCTTGGAGGCCAGGTCGTCGAAACCCGACAGGCGAAACTCCATAAACCTGCCGGGCCTAGCGATCCTGGCCCCCGTGCCTTTCAAGGCATCCTCTAGTTTCCGGGCGAGGGCATCAGCCCCCCTCGCCCGATTCTCGCCAGGGATCTGCAACAGCAGACCCCCGTTGGCTGCTCTCCTCGCTTTCATGCCGTCGACCTCCAGACCCTCGAGTGTGATTTTGTTCCTCGCGGCCCGGAGGACGGCGGCATACGACTCTACCGTGCCGTTTGGCACGGTGATGGTGATGGCAGCAGTCTCCCTGGTTCGTGGGGGTCGGGATGACAGTTTGCCCCCGTCTCCCCCCCCCCCAGGGACCTGCCCTGCCACCTTTCTCCTCCCCGGCTTCTTAGCCGACTGGGGGGGGGGGGGTCTGGGCACTAAGGCCCCCCTTGACTCCTCTTCCCCCCTTTCGTAAGGGGGACTCCCCTCTTCTCCTCTCAAGGGGAGCAGGTCCGCCAAGCCTAGCCTCGACGGCACCTATCCTCCTTGCAAGGCCCCCAAGGTCTTGGCGGATTTCATCTCTGATTTCCGCCAGCCATGCAGGGGGCCCTGCTTCCTCTGTCCTTTCCCCGTCACACGGGGTATCCCCCCCCCAGTGAGGCCCCATCCCGGGCCTCCCAGGCCATATCCCGGTCAGACCGCGGGGAAGAACCCCCCGGGGAGAGTAGCCCTTCTTCGCTTCCTCTAGTTGGGCCTCCAACCTCTCCAACCTCTCCTCCAGTCGGCGTACCTCCTCCTGGCTTTTCTCCGTCAGCCCCGCCAACCTCGCCTTCTCCTCCTCGAACGTGGTGAGGGACTGCTCAAGGAGATCACGGAGCCTGAGATTCTCATCCTCAAGCCCGGTCATCCTTAGCTCCGCCGCTTGGCCCTTCTTCGCCAGCACGTACGCCCCCAGAGACGTCTCCTTCACGAACGTCTCCAGTTCGGCCTTCTCGTCCTCGGACATGCTCCTCCACCACTTCAGCCCATCCTCCTCCAGGCTGTAGTTCCTCCAGCTGTCGACGTCGCAGATTATTCTGCCAGCCGCCTGCAGCGGTGTCAGGAGCTCAAACTCCTCGAGGGCCACCACCTCGGGCTTCTCCTCCTTATCTGCCCGTATTGGGGCAACAAACACCCTCTCGAAAGTGTCCACCCACTCGAGCCACCCGACGTCATCCTCAAGGGGGCTCGAACCGGCCGCCATCCTTCCATCCTTGGCCGGCCCTCCCCCCTGCTTCCCCATTTCCCGTCTTCCCCGTCTCCCCCAGAGGTCGACGGTTGGGGGTCCTCCCACTACTATTTTTCCCCAAAAGATAGTCTGCCATTTTTTGTTTAAATCCACTACCCGTGACGGCTGCCCCGGCTAGGGCATGCCCTCCTCCCCCATCTCTGGGGGAGGCCCCGAGTTCCCCCGGGGAGCCGGGATATGGCACAGGCCGGGGGGAATACCGCACCCCGGCACAGGCCTCCAGCCACCTACGCGCCCCCACGCTCAATGCGTGGGGGTTTTCAGGGGCCCCGGATCTCCGATCCTCCGGGTACCGTCACGGGTGCCGCCACGCGGGAGGCCCCACGGACGGTTGGGGCGTCAGGGGAGGCCCGTCCCCCCTTCGCCTTGCCCGCCGCACAGTGGAAAAAAAGGCACACTTTTTGGACAAAAATCCCAGGACGGTGTAATTTTCAACCGATTTTATTGCTTTTTTTTAATTTACTCGTTATAAATTGCTCTAAAATTGTATCGTGCGCCCTTTTTTTAAATTAGACCTTTGATTCAAAATGGTGGAATCAAAATGGTTATCAGAAATATAGAAATTGTAAGATATTGAATATTATTGTACCAAACTAAGTATATGCGGGTTTTAGGGATCCGAAATAATATATCTGTGGTCAAAATGGTAATATTTGCCGCTGAAAAAGACCTGAAGTGGGTCGAAATGTTTCACGACTCTCTTTGATATCTTTACAATATCAATACATTCAGATCGCGTTTTCATATTAGTACATATTACCCGATTATATGTAAATTTCACAATTTAACATAAAATTTATATAACTGCCAAAATATGAAATTATAATCATAATGTAAAAACAAAAAATATAATAACACTAAAGTCCCCTTTTATTTATTGTCAAGATATCGGACGTGCCAGAATTTATATTTATTTTTGATTATTTTGTTTTCTTTATTTTTTGTTTTTATTTTTGTTTTTGTACTTTTATATTTT
>NW_011966541.1:5334-8623 GCF_000949405.1 Vollenhovia emeryi | reverse complement strand
GTTTTCTTTATTTTTTGTTTTTATTTTTGTTTTTGTACTTTTATATTTTAAAATAAAAGTACTTACAAAAAATATTAAAATACAAAAAACAAAAAATATAAAAGTACAAAAACAAAAATAAAAACAAAAAATAAAGAAAACAAAATAATCAAAAATAAATATAAATTCTGGCACGTCCGATATCTTGACAATAAATAAAAGGGGACTTTAGTGTTATTATATTTTTTGTTTTTACATTATGATTATAATTCCATATTTTGGCAGCTATATAAATTTTATGTTAAATTGTGAAATTTACATATAATCGGGTAATATGTACTAATATGAAAACGCGATCTGAATGTATTGATATTGTAAAGATATCAAAGAGAGTCGTGAAACATTTCGACCCACTTCAGGTCTTTTTCAGCGGCAAATATTACCATTTTGACCACAGATATGTATATTATTACGGATCCCTAAAACCCGCATATACTTACAAGTTTGGTACAATAATATTCAATATCTTACTATTTCTATATTTCTGATAACCATTTTGATTCCACCATTTTGAATCAAAGGTCTAATTTAAAAAAAGGGCACGATACGATTTTAGAGCAATTTATAACGAGTAAATTAAAAAAAACATTAAAATCGGTTGAAAATTACACCGTCCTGGGATTTTTGTCCAAAAAGTGTGCCTTTTTTCCCACTGTGCGCCGTGGCGACCAGCATACTGGCTCCCTCCGCCAGGGGGTAGTCCACGCTAGAACGCGGGAGCCTTCACGAGGCCCCCCCGGCACGGGGGCACGTCGGACCCCGCCTCGGAATACGTCCGAGCGGCTCCGGAGGATCCCAGGCCACCGAGCCCCGCCTCGGAAACGTCCGAGCGGCCCCGGCAGCCCGTCACCTCGTTAGGACAAGCGGGACCGGCCCTCCATGCCAGGACGCACGTCCCGAAGGGACGTCGCCCCCAGACACAGGGGGTACCGGCCCGCAGCGTCCGTTGTCGGACCCACTGGACTGTGGGTCCGACCCTCTCCTGCCCGCCCACCCGGTGACCCGCGCCACGCACGGTTGTGCCACCAGGGTCGGGCTCTCTCCCGCCACCGAGAAGGACCACGTCCAGCCCAGCGACGGGAGAGCCATCCCCCCCCGCAACCCTGCCGGAACACCGACGTGCAATGGGTTGCGGGGGTTTCCTCGTGTCCTGAGACCCCGCCCGCCTACCGGAACACCAGCGTGCAATGGCGGTCGGGGCCAGGACTAGTGATGGGGAGGCGAAAAACACGCCTCCCCTATCCGCCTCTCCGGGTTCCCCCGATCCCTGCCGAAACATCGGCGTGCAATGGGATCTGAGAAGAGACAACCCGGTCTCCCGTCGGCGAATGGGCTCGGTTCTGCCTCAACTTACTTGTTAAGGCAGCCGAGCCCGGAGTCGCCGAACTCCTTGGTGTGCTCTTAGTCAGCGGACGCCTGGCCCATGGAACCGCCGGAGCCTAAAAACGGCCCACAGACGGTTCCAAGCCGAACGCCCGCCTCAGCCCCCCCACCACGACAAGGTGGCACACCACGGGGGGGCCTGTAAACAACTGTTCTTTTTGTTAAAAATAAATAACAGGTTTGAAAACGACGAGGAACTCAAGACTGCCGTTGTCAACTACAGTAAACCCTCGTTAACACGAACTCGGTTAACACGAACACTCGGATAACCCGAACTGAAATTTGGGTCCCGGCAGAGTTGTACAGGTTCTTATGGACCTTTCCCCCGGTTAACGCGAAATTCGGTTAACACGAACTTCGAACTACCTTTTGGTCCCTCCAGAAGAAATTCCTCGGTTAACGCGAATCGCGTATGAGTATCGTGTTGTATGTAAACAATGTTATATTGAGATATACATGTATATTATGAACTTCTTTGTCTCTATTATTTTGTTTTCTTACTTATCCTTTATCTAACTAGTTATTTATTCGCTAGACACAGAGTGATTAGTTGTGTTTCTGCTTCCATAACAGTTTGACGTGCCTAATTTTAACGTAGGTAATTTCCTTTACCATTTATTATATTTTTATGCTGTAAGTAATTTATGCTGTAAAAGTCTCGATCTATGCATTCAATTGATATAAATGCGAAGGTAAGAAAAGAATAAGTTATAATAATAATTAATACATAGCACACAGATATGTAAATTGTATAAATATTATATCTATTCAGGATTACTGTACATTCAATGAATTTGTTGAAATCGATGATGATATTGCCATATGTAATGAACAAGGAGAAAACATTCCAGACTTAACTGATGAACAAGAAGAACAAGAAGAAGAGATAGAAAAACCTAGTCGTTCTGCTGTTATGTCAGCATTTCAGACATGAAGAGATTATGTAGCTACAAATAATGTGTTTAATCAGTTTGTTGATTACTTACAGATTATAAGTTTTGAATATTCGCTAAATAATCCAGTTACAACTCGACAAAAACAATTACAGATTATTTTTCACCGAAATAATTAAATGTAAAACTTAACTGCAGAGCGATTCTTTTATATATGGACAGATCAGTGTAAATAGTATAATGTAATTCAATTTTTTATATTTATTTTTAATTTTAAATGTAAAAGATGTTTTTCTTAAATAACTACATAAATAATAATGAATATATCATATGCAACACAATCTACTAAATTTAGTTGATTTCGTTAACACGAACAAATTCGTGTTAACGAGGGGTCAGATTTCCTCGTTAACACGAACACTCGGTTAACACGAACTTAAATTGCGGTCCCTTCGAGTTCGTGTTAACGAGGGTTTACTGTAGTTCAATTCCCAGGCGACGAACTTCTATGCAGAGTGGTTAAAGAAACTGGTGCAGCGTTACGAAAAGTGCTAACTGAATGGTGATTATGTGGAAAAGTGAAGCAGGTATGTAGTAAATTAAAACTGTAAATAAAAACATTTTCTCACGACTTACTTTTTTTTCATGATCAAATGGCCCTTTTTTACGAATACACCTCGTACATTATATTCATTTTACAAATTACTTATTTTTTTTATGTATGCGGGGGCCGGTGCGGGCGCCGGTACGGGCGCTGGTGCGCCGGTGCTGGGGCCGGTGCGGGCGCCAATGCCGGTGCGGGCGCCGGTGTGGGAGCCAGTGCCCGTGCGGGAGCCGGTGCCCGTGCGGGAGCCAACGCTGGTGCAGGAGCCAGCGCTGGTGCGGGCGCCTGTGCTATAGGGTAGCCCAAACTTCTAGCTGAAATAAATAAATATAATTAATCAATCAATCAATTATTCTCTCTCTCTCTCTCT
>NW_011966541.1:0-5130 GCF_000949405.1 Vollenhovia emeryi | reverse complement strand
CTCTCCTCTCCTCTCCCTCTCTCTCTCTCTCTATCTCTCTCTCTATCTCTCTCTCTCTGACACTCGCTCATTCCCTAACTCACTCACTCATTCACTTATTCACTCACGAACTCATTCGCTCGCTAGATCGCTTTTCTCTTCGCTCAGTGTCCTGTACGGGCATTCTGTAACTTGTTGTCAAGGCTCTTCGGTATCGTTTAGCGATAACCTATGAAAAGCTGCGTCCCTTTCGAGGATCGTTTTTGCCACTGGCTGTCGCTACCCAGACAGCACAAGATATCCTCAGGATAATCCTGAATATATCCGAAATGTCCTCGGACATATGTGGGATATATTTAGGATATAATACAAATCCAAACAGCCTGAGGATATTTCTTGGATCTCTTAAAGATATCCTGCGTGGCCATATACATATAAGATATTTTAAGGACATATCCTTTTGTGTTTTTGTATTTATTTTTAAAGAACCCAGCAAACACAGAACATTGCAGCAACATTACGGCAATGTTGTAACATTGTAACAATATTACAGCAATATGACAATAGTGCCGCAATGTTGTTGCAATGTTCTATGTTTGCTGGGAAGAAATAGCAAACAAGAACTTTAAGTATAATATCTGTAGTAATTTTAGGAAATATTTAATTAAAAAATCTTAAGAATGTGAACAGAAAACATCCTTTTCTAATCCTTGGAACATCCATCATGCATCCCAAATTAATACAGAATATGTAATTGAGATACTATATATGGTTATTTCAAGGATTAATTCAGGTTATATCCAGCAATATTTTTTCAAGATTATTTTAAGACAAATTAAAAAATTAAATATGCCTTAATGTATATAACAAATTTTGTTGAAAAATGATGACACGGTTGACTACCGTCTTTTAGCGAACGGTATTAAAGCCGATCACATTAGGTCCTATCCCTAACAGTACAAATGTTCGAAAGATGTTCAAAGGATGTCTAGAGGATGTTTTAACATCCTGTGGACGTCCTCTGAACGTCTTTCTAACATGTCCCAAACAGCACAAGGATGTCCTTTGGATCTCTTAAGAAAATTTTGCTGGGATATATTAGATATCCTAAGGATATCTGTTTATAATCCTCGTACTTTTTTAGGATGTCCTAAGGAATAGCAAATGAGCACCTCAATAATTCCTAGAAATATCCTCAGGAGATTTTATTTTAACGTCCTAAAGATATTTACAGGATTTTTATACGATATCTTAAAAACCTTAAAACATCCACAATACATCTTAAATTAGTCCAGGATACATCATTGCAGTGCTTTATATACTATTTCTAGGATTAATTTAGGTTATATGCATATTCTTTCAGGATTAGTTCAGGATAAATTAAAAATAAATTTACACATTACGTACATGTATACAAATTTTTATTAAATTTTAATATATTTATATATTATATTAATTAATATAACATTTTTATTATACAGGGTGTATCATTTTAAGTGATGCAGCTAAATATCTCTTAAAATAAAAGAGATAGGAAAAATGTTTTAAACAATAGTTTTATGGTTCCAAGGGAGGCAGAAGTTGGCCATGTCAGTTTAATTGTAGGTGGCGCCACTTTCGAGATTTCTACATGGCGGTCATTTTTGCAAATGGCAACCGATTTTTATGTTCCAGTGAATGTCGTAGGTGACATGGAGACAAATACAACGGGGTTTTTTATTTTTTTAAATTGGATCATCTTGCACTGAGTTACAGTGTTCCAAAGTTTATAATTTAAGTAAAAGGCTTCGACCCCCATACAGTGTGCGCATTTTGTGACTTCAAACTGTCATTCTCTCTCTCTCCCCCCCTCTCTCTCGCTCTTTCTCTACCTCTCTCCTTCTCTCCCCCCTCTCTCTCTCTCTCTCTCTCTCTCTCTCTCTCTCTCTCTCTCTCTCTCTCTGTGCGTGCGCGCGCGTGTGTATTTTTGTTGTTTCTATCCGTTATCTGACTCTGTTTGATGGTCAACCAGCTTCATACCGCTCGACACGCATTTTCCCGTGCTTAGTGTTACCCAGGATGAACGACGTAGACGTAGCGGGGCTTTCATCCCTTTGGGGTGCTTGATTTACGTGAGTCCCCTTGCCTCTCACTTCGGGGTGCTTGTTTTACGTAAGACTTCTTGCCGATTGTTGTGCCCCGATTGCCGAAAGAGGTAACGAGGGCACTCAAGCAGAGTTACTGCAATTAGAATAATACTAGCGTAAGCATATTGCGCGATCGAGCCACAAAAGCCCGACCGCGCAACCTAATTAAATTCGGAGAAGAAGTCAGCAAGTTCTCGACCCGATTACGCATAACCTCGATCGAGTACCGAGAAACCTCGATTGAGTACCGAGAACGCTGACGCCTCGATCATCGGGTTTAAAACCGGAGGAAAGCCCGAGATCAAGGCACTTGTCACTATCGCGTATCCGATAACATACTGTACGCGTTAAACACTTGTCCGTCAGGCCTTCGGCCTGCCGTCAACCAATATTGTGAAACTCAGTTAAATAAAGTTAATCTGTGAGATCCAACGGTGCCTTCTTGAAGTGACCTCCGACCAGCCACATCCCATCAAAGAATCCTATCGGTTCTCGTCAGAGAACACCTCCGGAGCGAGCAAGAAGGAAAATACACCGCGCACGGAGCGGCGCGGCAACACGATCATGTGTGTACGTGTGTGCATGTGACGAGCACTAGGCTTAGAAGCGCTAATTTTTTAATTTATCCATTTAATAAATGTTCGAATACACTACCATTCTGTTGTAAACATAAACGGAGCCGTTTCTGAAAATTTATAATGGTAGATAACAAAACTCGCCGAGGAATATTATTGCAGGCTCTTTTTATTCTGTTTTTCATATCCTCTCGAGTTGTCGGAGCTTCTTTGTATACTACATTTTTCAAATAACCCCACAAGTAAAAATCTGGTGAAGTTAAATCTGGAGAACGTGGAGGCCACTTTGTAGGGCCGAATCTGCCTATCCATTTTTCATGGTACACTTGATTAAGGTAAGTGGCGACTATTCCAGCCGAGTGAGGCGGTGCTCCATCTTGTTGCCACCACATTTTTTTACGAGTATTGATATCAACCTCTTCTAAAAGACCTGATAATTCGTTTTGCAAAAATGAAAGGTATCTTGCACTGTTTAAATTGTATTCAAAAAAGTAAGGTCCTATCAAATATCCATTAATTATTCCACACCATACATGAAGAGTCCACCTGCGTTGATTGTCAACCATGTGAGTCCAATGAGGATTTATAGGCGACCAATAATGTGAATTGTGCCTATTTAATTGGCCGTTATGATGGAACATAGCTTCATCGGTAAACATTACAAAGTAAAAAAAATTGGGTTTAACCGTATCCTTTCCAAAGCCCATTCACAAAATTGAATTCTCAACACCATATCATTTTCACTTAACTGTTGAGTAAGGGTAATATGATACGGATGAAACCTATGCCTCTTTAAAATTCTCCACACAGTAGGATGTGGCAATTATGTCAATCTTTCAATTTGGTGAGTAGAAATATGAGGATCTAATCCAACTGCAGTGAGCACACGTTGAACTCGGGGGTCGTCATTATCGTTATCAGCAGTGCGACATCTTCTGACTCTTTGTCGAACCACTAGTCGTTCTCGCAATTCGATGTGTCTTATTTGTTGACCAGTAGGATGTCTGTTGGGAAATTTTTGACAATACAATGCAGCTGCTTGACGATAATTTTGACGAGACTCGCCAAGTGAAAGTAAAATATCTACAACTTCGTTGGAACTGTAATAAGCCATATTTTGGAAAATGTTTCGAAGGAGAAAGAAGAAAAGTTGGAATTGTGAAAGAATTGTGAATCAACGGACTGACTGATCGTCACGAGTACCGAGTAGGTCTTGAAAGTCTCTGTTCCAAACGTGAAATATGTACATACATACAATGTACATACATCCGTGGATTCAAGAAGAATTTTGAGAACTTTAGAGAACTTTATCCCTTAAGAGGATCCCGCCTGCGTGGACGTACACACAAAATGACCTGCTCTTATACATATATTTCAATTGGTTTAATTTTTTAATATATTAGAATATAACATTTTAAACTGTTGATGAAAATATAATTTAAAATTTCTTGAAATAGAATTAAAAATTTATTGAAATTTTTAATTGCGTCTTTTTTAATTTTTATGATTTTACTCCTATAATCAAATTTTCAAACTGAAGTTGGAGGCAGAAGATGAGCTCCGATCGAGTCAAAACTTTTCAAATTTTTATTTTTAAACAAATTCGCATCGCTTCCATCTACGGGCGTTGTAAAATTAAAAATTTTTTGAATGCTCCACCCTAATATATACAGGGTGGTCTAAAAGTCCCGGAACGGTTGAATATCCCGAGAAATTGTGGGTGGATCGGAAAACGGAAAAATAAGTATTTCCTATTTTTGAAAGAGCTATCGAATGATACCAAAATTAACCCCCCCACCCCCACCCCTGTGGGTGGGGCGGGGGACAACTTTAAAATCTAAAATGGGAACCCCCACTTTTTATAACAGATTCGCATTCCACGTTAAAAAGTACGTAAGTTTTGTCTGAAACATTTTTTTGTAATCTTGATAGATGGCGCTGAAAACGCAAAAATGACATTTTTCGATATTTTCGTGAATCGCGCATCAGATCGAAAAACTAACATGTGATTAGATTTTCCAGTTGAATTGATGGGATCAGATAATCCTACAGAATCAACCCATGATTCCACAGGATCAGGTGATCCCACGGTATCATCCCGTGATTATCATCTTATTACTTTGGGATGCTTGAGTAAATTCATTTACATTCCACCTTTTGAACCAGAAACACTTATTCATTTCGGGATACTTTGGGGTGCTTGAGTAAATTCATTCACAGTCTACCTCTTGAACCGGAAACACCTTATTCATCTTGGAATATTTTAGGGATTTCTATTACAATTTAAAGTTTATTTGCAGACTTTATTAGAATATTAATAGGATTGCTAAAGTTTAGAAAATTCTTTACTTCATTATACTGTCAACAATGGCATTGTCAGAGAGGGAAAGAATAACAATTCTCATGATGCGGGGATTTGGTGATAGAGAAAGATCATACGGTGACGTTAA
>NW_011966540.1:14818-18661 GCF_000949405.1 Vollenhovia emeryi | reverse complement strand
TCTTAGAATTTAATCAGGAATACGACATTTCAGGGACACTATACCTATTTTGAATCACCCTGTATAATACAAGGTCTATCCGGAAAGTATCCGACCTTGTACTCTAACCTTGTATGTGAGTGTGCTATTGTTAAAAATAGCTATTTATCATTTAGGGGGGACCTTTACGAGTGCCCCTGCCGGGCAGCACGGTTCCTTCGAGTCTTCAGTCGACAACGATACGCTGTTTAGTAAACATTTAATTTTGTGCACGTCGAACACAGTGTGTGTGCATTAAATTTTGCCAAAAAATTGGCCATTCGTGTTCGGAAACTATCCATATGATTCATAAAGTTTTCGTAACTTTTCGTAAACTTTTGAATGACCAAGTTTTTGACAAAATGTAATGCACACTCTTTGTTCGATGCGTTCAGTCATTGTGAAATGCGACGCGTACAAAGTTTAATTTTTACTCAACAGCGTACCGTTGTCGACTGAAGACTCGAAGGACCGTGCTGCCTGGCAGGGGCACTCATAAAGGTCTCCCTTAAATCATGGACAGCTATTTTTAATAGTACACCCAAGTACAAGGTTAGAGCACAAGGTCGGATACTTTCCGGACAGACCTCGTACATGTAACGTGTACTATAGTTTTGTAAGAACAATTTCCTTCCAGGAGATTATATTTCGGAACTTAAATATATTACGAAGTATATTAATCTCTTGGCGACGGATGACAAGATTTCTCATCATTCGTCGTCATGGGGTTAAACAGTGCTAAATCAATTATTTTATGTATGACACATATTTTTAATTATTTTCAGATTCTTTCTGTTCCGACCTCGGTGGAACGTTCTCGGCGCTTTCTATCGCCTTCACGGGTATCATACCTGCCCGTAAATATTGTGAGCATGATGTCGCCCGGCTCGCGTTCTTCCCGCCCCATCCCCCGTGCCCGGGTGGACCGAGTAGCTTAGTGGCCGGGGGCGTGAGGGACGGGGGTGCGATGAGGCCGGACGGCAGCATGATTCGGCGACATCCTCGCAGTCTGCGCGAAACGACGAAATAAGCTTACTTATAGCTTCTCTCGGAATCCTCGTCAGTATTCTCGGAAGTTCCGCGTTCCCGCGCACGAGTGTTCGATCTCGCAGTCGCGCGTATCCGACCCGGATAGCCGATTGCACCTGTAAACGTGCAATAAAGAACAGTGCAATAGACCATCGGAGTGATCCTTTAAACTGTGCTCGTCGCTCTTTTGTGTGACCGCCGCGAGTTTCTTCCGCCCGGCGCCCTCCGACTCTCCCGCTCCTATTAACGACCGGTCTTTCCTTTTGTGGACCCCGCTGTCTGATCTGACCTGATCGGCAAGGTTAAAACACTTTCTGAAATTTACATGCCTTCTATGGTTTCGCTTGTCCTACTCTTGAAAAAGATTAGTGCTTTCTATATCAATTATTACTGTAAATAAAGAATAGCTAGTAAAGGATAGCTAGTTAATACAAAGAATATATGTGTTCGCGAGCGCGTTCGTTTAGAGGAGAAGGAAGCACACCAGAGTTTTACACAGAAAAAAAAGAAGAGTTTAATGAGCACAAAAAGTCAGCCAAGTCACAAGCCACGAAAATCAGAATAAGCCGTGCGCGTGAGTCCAGAAAGCGAAGCCGAAGTCGTGATAAGTTCAGTGAAATGCGAGCGTGCGTTAAGTCCGTGCGGGTAGCGTGAGTCGTGATAAAGAGCGGTAAACTGCGGTTATGCGAAACGTGCAGAGGTGCGAAAAGCTAAGAGCGATCAGCGCTTTTCAGAGCTTGAGACGCGCTTTTAAGGTCTCGAGAGTCCCGTTGGAACAATTTGCCTCGGCTAATTGTCGTGTGCCGTGTCGCCGGCAGATAACGGGACTTTCTCGCGGAAAAGCCCTATTGGCTAGCGGTGACGTGCTATCGCGAACGGCGCGTGGCCGCTAAAGCGGTTGCGGACATAAATAATGTCGCGAATTGTTATTAGAAACGTTCGCTGGTGGCCTCGAGCTTGTTTGTCGCGCAACCGACAAACAAACTCGAGGCTTCGCAAGAATACTCTCGAAGCTCACAATTTTACATGCTTCGAGAAGATATTCTCTCGAATATTCGATGCTCTCTTCTCAAACAATATGGTTTGTAAAGAATAGCTTATTTGGTTTTGTGTGTAAGACACATACATTTTTCTTTTTGTTATTGTTTATTGTAATGTCTTCAAAAATACATGCCAAAAGAAAGTGGCAGGTAATAAATAGAAGAGTAAAAAACATTTGGCAACACTCAAAACACAAGCTGATGAAAGTAAAAATAGTTTTCAGATAAAAAAAGACGTTCGAACTGTTCAAGAATCTATCGAACCCAAATATATTGATTCTGATGTTTCAGAGCATTGCCAACAATTTCATGAATGTCATGATAATTTTATAGTAGAAAATGTAGATGACAATATTTTTGATAGTGCAAATAATGCATCTGGTACCGAATCTTCTTCTTCAATAGAACACAATTTAATTGACGAAGATAGTAATAATAACAATAGCACAGAGTTTTTTTCTGATGACAGTAATAATAATAATGTTTTTCAAGATTGTAGGAAATCAAAATTATCTAATAATCTTGCTCAGTGGTCTGTTGAATTTAAAATTCTTCACTTAGCACTAAATTCTCTTTTATGTACATGTATATTGAAAAATTATGATCCCACTCTGCCTAGCGATGCTAGAACTTTATTAAAAACACAAAAAAGGCGCCTGTTCTTGATATGAATGATAGTCAATACTGTTATTTTGGGATTAGTAAAAACTTAAAATTAATATTTTCTAAAGTACCTATACTAAAATCATTTTAAAAAATCGACCTGTTTATGAACATTGATGACATACCATTAGCCAATAGTTCTTCAATCCAGTTTTGGCCGATACTATGTAAAATTAATCAATCTTTGTGCAAATTAGAACCTTTTGTTGTTGCTGTTTACTGTAGCCAATCAAAACCGTCAAATCTAAATGAATATCTTAAAGATTTTATACAAGAATATAAGAGTCTTAGCAATGTTGGAATAGTTCTTAATAAAACATTATATTCAGTTTCAATTGTGGGTTTTATTTGTGATGCACCGGCTAGAGCTTTAATTAAACAAGTGAAAGGACATAATCATTTTTTTGGTTGTGAAAGATGTGCACAAAAAGGAACACATCCGTTTGGTTCGACAATATTTAACGAAATTGATGCCGATTTAAGAACAAATGAAACATTTTTATCACAAACGCAGTTGGAACATCATAATGGTGTTTCACCTTTAGCAGAGATAAATTTTCCTGTGGTTACAGGATTTATATTGGACTCAATGCACTTAGTTTACTTAGGTGTTATGAAGAGAATACTCTGTCAATTAGTGTATGGAAATAATTATTTTTGTAAGTTAGATATAAGGAAAGTTAATCTTTTGTCAGAAAGATTACAGTCATTGCAGAAACATATTCCTGTAGACTTTTCAAGAAAACCACGAAGTTTAAATAAACTTAAAAATTGGAAAGCCACAGAATTCCGTCTTTTTCTTTTATATATAGGACTTTTTGTTTTTAATGGAATTATTTCGAATAATCATGTTGAACATTTTAAACTTATTCATGCAGCTATATATCTTCTATCACATCCAAAGTTTGCAGTTCAGTTTTGTAATTATGCACAGTTTTTATTAATACAAGTTGTTAAGACTTTTGATGACTTGTTTGGACCAGGCTCAAACATTTATAATGTTCACAGTATTATTCATAATTCAGAAAAAATTTTGGAAAACCATTAGATGATTTAAATGCGTTTGATTTTGAAAATTTACTGGGAAAACTAA
>NW_011966540.1:0-7986 GCF_000949405.1 Vollenhovia emeryi | reverse complement strand
AAGGTGCGTTCGGGGAGTGCGCTTTCAGCGCTAAAAGCGTCTTCTATCTTT
This sequence comes from Vollenhovia emeryi, assembly GCF_000949405.1. Lineage (NCBI taxonomy): Eukaryota > Metazoa > Arthropoda > Insecta > Hymenoptera > Formicidae > Vollenhovia > Vollenhovia emeryi. The sequence goes on along the minus strand of NW_011966540.1, from coordinate 7,935 downwards.
GTTCGACGTACAGTGAGTGACGAAGATAGACTGACGTTTTCAGCGCTAATAGCGTCTCCCCGAACGCAGCCTTAGTCGCTTATACTTGGCGCGAGACACTACCGTGTCTCGTGATGCGAAGCTCGTACTACAGCTCTTTATGAGGAAATTTGGTCAAAAGTAATAGAATTTGTTCCTAATCTTCTTGTAAGCATAAAATTCATTATGACAGATTATGAATGTGCAGCAATAAATGCAATGGAAAAATTTTTTCCAAATGCTACTATACATGGGTGCTGGTTTCATCTAAACCAAGTATATAATTTACAATCTTATTTTATTTGCGATCAATAATTATAAATTGCATTATTGGAACAATTATTAATGTAAAAATAAAAATAATTAAATTTTTTATTGTAGGCTTTGCAAAGAAAATGGAATAATTTAGGCTTACGTAATTCTTCGAGTACCATTTTGTCTATGGCAATGACAATACCATTGCTACCAGAGCAATATTTTACACAAGCTTATCATATATTATGCAATACCTGTGAAGAAGAAAACCCTGACTGTGAAAAATTAAAGGAATTCTTAACTTATTTTGAAAAGATTTGGTTACCCAAAGCTTCGATAGTAAGTGTGTACAAGTGTCCAGTTAGGACAAACAATGCCGTTGAAAGTTTCCATAATGTGATAAGTAGAAAATTGGGTGGCTGTCATCCAAATTTATGGATATTTTTAGGTAAATTACAAATAAATCATATACTACATTAATATTTTTTTATAAAATAATGGAAAGGAAAAGAAATTAATAATTATTGATAGTCAAAACACTCAGTTAAAGGCTACATTAATTTATATTAACATATTAACCATCTTTTCTTAATAAAATAAAAAGAAAAATAATAAACATTAATACTAATTGTAAGATACAAGTGTTTAGTTTTATTGAACTAATTTTAATCGTTAAATAATTTTAGAAAAATTAAAAGGTGTCATAATGGATCAAACAATTGATTTGGAACGTTTAAAGATTAATAAAGAGGTACGATCTGTACGATCACGAAAGAGCACGGAAAGAGATAAAAAAATTCTTCGATGTCAGACAGATCTGATTTCCGAGAGGTACAATTGCATTTACTTTCTTGTGTATACATATATCATTTTAGGCTAATATTAATATTGCACAATATTTTATAGATTACCTCTTCAACAATTTCTTCGCATGTTTATTGGCAATTTTGATGATTATTTCTACAAAGAGAGTCTTCCTGTTCAAGGTAAGTAGAAATAAAAAATATAATTATAGCAATTATATGCATATTCAAGTCTGAACAAAAACTTAATCTGCAGTATTCGAAGATACTTTAGGTGAATCATCGGCAATCAATGAAACAGATTCCACACAATGTCAAAACACGGAAACGGAAAGGATTTGTTGTACTCCAGATATATTATTAGAACCCAAGATAAAATTACAAAGGCTTTCGCAGAAAGATATTGTAAAGTTAAAAAATCGCCAAGTACTTAAATCAATCGAAAATTCTGACATAAAGTGTAAGATTAATGTATAACATGTACTTCGCATGATATAGTGTCATAAATTCTGTCCTCAAGAAAAATGGATTTGTATCATACTAAAATAAACAGCATTCAACTAAAATAAATAGCAGCATAAAATATATACCTATTTTATTGAATTGATTACATATAACATAAAAGTAATTGTAGCTATTAAAAATGTTTACTTTTTGTCTTCACAAATTTTGGTATACGATCAGGCTTCAAATCGCGTAGCCCACAAAACCCCATTGACACTGTCTTCACCAAATCAATGATATTTTGATGAGATTTTCAATAAACCTTTTCTTCTAAAATTTAGATAAAAGAACATGTTCGAAGCTTTACACCGAAATATCAAGGTTCTCAAGCGTGGTCTACAATGGCAGTAGGAGTACTGGATGAAAGAAGTAGGCGTTAGACATAGGCTGTAGGATTAAAGTCCCTTTACGCCCGAGTGTCTACAATGGCGTAGAGTAAGGATTATTAACGAAATGGAATTGAACCATTTTGCTTACAACCTTACTCTACACCTATTATATAGGAAACACGGGCTTACTCCGACGTCTTACAGCCTTAATCCACTACTCCTACTGCCATTGAAGACCACGCTTCAAAGATTGATCTGATGAAGGCAGCAGCATCGAGATTTTGCATGCTTCGAGAGTTCGAAGGATCCATTGTTTAAAGAAATTTGCAATGTCAAAATGTGAACATTTTTAATAGCTACAAATATTTTTATATTATGAGTGATTAATTCAATAAAATAGGTATACATTTTATACTGCTGTTTATTTTAATTATGTAATAAATCCGTCCTTCTTAAAGACAGAATTTATGGCACGACTAAATACTTCTCACTATCTATGTATATAAAAAACGAAAATTATTTTATCTCCATAGCACAAGAATCAAAGAAACAACGATCCAAACGTAAAAGCTTTTCAATCCGTCAAGCAATGAATAGAAAAGCTAAATTGAGAGTCAAAATTTTGGGAGACGAACACTAGTATATAGAACGAATAAAATGCAGTTTACCGTTAGTTTAGATTAATTAATAAATTCGCAATTGTCTTAAAAAAACGTATATTAATCTTAAATAGCAAGTCACACAAAAGTAATATTTATATTTTATTTCAGATCCCGTCGTAAATACAATTCTAAGCATTCCGAACATTGGCGCAAGAATACGATGAACGTTCCAAGAAATTCTGGAAATGAAAGATTTCGAAGAAATTTGGGTTACGTATGTTTAAATTCGAAAGCAAATCAAATAATCATACCGTGCGGTCATATGTGTATGTGTGCCGCTTGTGTTGATACTCTTGCAACAAATGCATACGATAAGAAATGTCCACTTTGCAAAGGACAAATGGAAAATATTATTCGAGTCATTCCGTCATAAACTTAAACACCCTTTTAATTTACTTCAGAGTTAGACTAGTTGCGTGCATTTCTCTTCAGGATAAAAACATTTTTATTTTGTTATACAATTTTCATTTTCTCATACAGAAGAGTTATACAATTTTCATTTTCTCATACAGAAGAGAAGTAATGATATGCATATACAAAATATAGCATCTTACATATTCTTATTTAGGAGATTGACTTCTGTGTTCACTTTTTGCGATATATTACAATGTATATTTAAACAAGATAAATTGTACGGTTAAAAAAGGATGATTTTCACCACGACCAATTATTTTATGCATGTAAATCCAGTTCAACCTAAATATTCTATTATATAAGCAACTGTAACAATATACATGTAATATTAGATAAATATGGTTACAAGTTATTTACAAGTTCTCATACATCTCTCTCTCTACACTCTTGCTAGCACAGTCGCTAAGTATATATTTCAATCGCTTTTAATTTCTTAAAATCAAACGGTACAAGTTACAACAATGAAACTTAGTACTGATATACAGAATTACAAGCCGAACCTGGAAATATAAGATATTGCAATGAAATACAATTAATTACAAGTTCCATACTTACGGCTATATGTATAAATAGCATATTATGATCGAAATTAAATTCTTAAAAATAAACTATACAAGCTACCGCAATGAAACTCAGTATTCATATATAGAATTACAAACAGAACTTGGAAATATAAAGGTTTCCGATGAATTATGGATAGTTACAAACTTCACTCTTACACCCCTAGTCGCTAATGACATATTATTTCAGCTTTTGAGTTCCTAAAACTAAACTACCGCAGTTATCGGAACGAAACTCGGTACGCATATATAATTTCACATTCTAACCCTGAAAATATAAAAGATTATTAAGATATACAAGAGATTATAAATTTCATTCTTACACTACAGCCTTATAATGCTAATAAAAGTCGCAAATTCCTTATGAAACGCTAACTCCTCATATTAGAACGACGAAAATTGGTACGAATATACAGAATAACAACACAATACAAGAAATATAAAGAATTACAAACGACGCACACACCATTCAAAGTTTAACACTTGAGACTCATAGCAAGTTTCATAAAATTCGATCTTGTCGGCCTTATAACTCAAGAACCGATCAAGATCCAGCATTCTCGCGTTGCAACTTAATGTAATATTACAAATACTTGAAAACAAGCCACTTCGTAACGTTAGAACACCGTTATTTGCAAATTTCACTTTTCAGGTGATGCGCCTGAAATGCAAAATTCACAAATATTACAAAATTACTTAAATTAGTGCACTCAACCATACAAATTCACACTTTATAATATATTCCCGCGATAACAAAAGAGATTTTACAATCGTTTACGCAAATTTTCATTCATATCTTGCCAATTCGCAAGATATCACACTATGTCGCTCCGCTGCGGCAACTCAATCGCTCACATACATCTCATACATAAACATACATATGAAATCTCTTTCATACAGCAGTTCTGGTACAGAATCGCACCCCAGATCTGCTCGTACATTCAGACTGTATTCTTTCATTCATGAATTACATAAAATTCACATTCACACTCATGACACATAACATGGTACATAACCCCACCTGTCACAATCATACATGCATGCTTACACAATAAACGCTTAATTCTAAACTTAAAATTAACACTCTCGCACATCCGTCGCACTTCACTAAACGCACGGAACACTAATGAATCACTCACTAACACTTTTTCTTGAATTAAACCCTCTTCTCCCGCAAAATAAGTCCTGGAGATCCACGTAGTCTCCGCTACTCTAGATATCCCTCTGAAATTGAAACCTGTAACAGAAAAAGGATTACACAAGCAAATCTCTCTGTAACAATAAATGAATAATTAATATATATATCTGGTGACCCGTAAAAAGGGGTACTTATCTGATTTCACGTTCTCCGAACGTTTCTTCTTCTGCGCTCCTCTGGTGCGTCGAGTTCGGCTGGGCATCCTGCACTGTTCCTGGCGTCGGTCGTCCTGGTCGTCCCTCGGGAATGTTCGCTGCACCTGAAACAGTCGAATAAAATTAGAATAAAAATATATTAAAGATGTCAAACCTGAAAGGAAAAGAATGTTAAATATAGAGAACTTAGACCTGAAAAAAAAAGATATTATTAAAGAAACCCTTGCCATCCTTGGCCCTGTAACAAAGAAATCAATTAATTCATATATCTATTAACATACTACCACTAATACTAAATAATAATATCTAATAACAAAGATGCACACTTACCAATGTACAAATGCTGTATGCGCTGCTCAGGTATGGAGCGCGGTACGCTCACAAGGCTCGAAGCAGCCCTCTGCCAGTTGGACCTGCTAGGAGAAGCGCTTTTCGAGGGCGAGTCTCGCTGTCCTCCAGGCCACTGCACCTGAAACATAAGAAAGCAAAAGAGAATTAAGATAAATACAAGGGCCGGTCCAGGCCGATCGCTGAAAATAAGATTGGAGACACCCGCCGCCGAAATTACAGTTACACATCGACGGACGCGTGCCCAAGAAAATAATAAAAATAAAAACTTACCTATGAAGAAGCCTAACCCTCAGAATATTCCTGCTCCTCCACTCCAGGTCGAGGCCATCACCCTCGACTGAAACAAAAAGAAAAACATTAATAAATATACAAATATAATAAGACACACATATTTACAAAATGACTTTCACTATTATAGACAAATATATAAATAAATATTGAATTTACCTCGTATACTCCTCCACCTGTCAAATCCCAAGGGGATCATAACCCCGCAGGTGCTACTATACGATATCGAACATTATCTATAGCTGAACATATTGTACTTTTGTAAAATACTTTCAGCTATATGTCTATTATGTAAAGTTCAATTGAGACTTAGGCTGATGGCAGAGAACAATTCGTAAACGCTTAAGACTGTCTCAGTCGTAGACGTAGGGCAAAGCAGAGAGAAACGTAAGTCGTATACAATAGCCTTTCACTATACTTACGTTTAGACCAATATTCACAGTCTATCCTTATCTCAAAATTATTTCTTAAGTAATGTCTTACGATGCAAATACGGCTCTGCGATTTGCTTACCACATCTTAAGACTGTACTTAAGACATCTCAAATATAAGAACAAACTATGACACTAAATATTTTCGACAAGGGCTGTGTCCGATCGGGCCTGTGTCCAATCGGGCCTGTGTGCAATCGGGCCTGTGTGCAATCGGGCCTGTGTGCAATCGCGCCTGTGTGCAATCGGGCCTGTGTGCAATCGGGCCTGTGTCCGATGGAGCCTGTGTCCGATAGAATCTGTGTCCGATTGCAACCATATGTGTCCGATGTAAAATGTGTCCGATCGAGACTGTGTCCGATCGGGACTGTGTCCGATCGGGACTGTGTCCGATCGGGGATGTGTCCGATCGGGTCTGTGTCCGATCGAGTCCGTGTCCGATCGGGCCTGTGTCCGATCGGACCTGTGTCCGATCGAGCCTGTGTCCGATCGGGACTGTGTCCGATAGAATCTGTGTCCGATTGCAACCATATGTGTCCGATACAAAATGTGTCCGATCGGGACTGTGTCCGATAGGAACGGTGTCTGATCGGGACTGTGTCCGATCGGGAAATATTGCCGTGTCCGATCGGTTATGTGCGCAATCGGGACTCACTCGTACATTTGATGATATGTACAACTTCTCCCGAAATCACTGCCATAAATCCTGGTCCTTTCATAATTTGATAGGCAAAGTCATCAGGTGCGTGAATTGCAAGGCTGAGTGCGTTCTTCATTACTCTTCGTTCCAAATTGCAGCGTTGTTTGAGTACATCTGTGTATAGGTGATTTATCTGTGTGCGTATGTGTTTTTCAACATAAACGAATTTTGAGTTCACGTATGCAAAAATATCTAAATTTTCTACTGAAATTTTTCGTTTTTTGTTTAAAGATTCTCCGCTTTTAATTTCTAGAATTACTAGTTTAGGATGTTCTGTTTTAATTAAGGTATATCCACAAAGAAGCTCTTCACCTGTTTGTGATAAAGCGAAAGTTACGTCCTGAGTTGACAAGGAATAAATAATTTGTAATTTTTCATTAATTTCACTGACCATCTTATTTGCTTTTCCTTCATACAAAATATCATAATGGTTAAATTTGCAATGATCATTAGGTATTGTTTCCCAAAATGTATATCTTCCTTCGATATCTATGCAATTTTCATCTGAATATTGACAAATAGTTCCTGTTTTTAAATTTATTTTATTTGTTTCAATGTTAATGGTTGCTTCATAAGAATTTAGACTTATTGTAATTATTCCTTGCACAACTACATTTTGCCAAGTCCCATATGGGTCCGAATATTGAGTTCCGATACATTGTCCATCTGTTGTTACAGATCCTGCTAAAGTTATTGGTCGTGATGTTGTATAATTTGTTTTTAATCCGTTTATGATACTGTTAATATTTAAAACTAGACTTCCTGACTTATGCATATTCTTACATTGATCTAAAGTTGTATCAAGTATATATTCTGCTTGCGCATTTGTTACGGTTGAAATATGCGAATGCATTCCGCAATAATAAATTGTTCTAGCAACAGAAATTTTACATTGTATGACCTTTGTTGATTCGAATTTTGACAATTGTAGCAGTTGAATATTTGTTTCTTGTACATGTGGTTGAATTACGGGTATATTACATTCTTCGATATCCAATAATGATATAGTTGTTACATTGAGATTGGTTGTTCCACAGTCATATCCGATGATTCCTTGGGTTTCTTCAATGTGGAAGATCCAGATGATAAAGATGTAGATTAAATTCTTCATTCTTGCTTCTATATTTTAAATACAGTTTAAAAATTTCATTAGTTAAAAAAATTAATTTTTCTTTTTCTTACGTACTTTATTGGGATGAACAATTTTTAATTTTCCTTTAACAAGAAGTTTAATATTTCCGTTAGATAAAATATCAGTTATTATATC
>NW_011966539.1:14045-18658 GCF_000949405.1 Vollenhovia emeryi | reverse complement strand
ACTTCAACGGCGACGACTGAAACTCTGAGGGCGTCTTTACTAGTCCCAGGAAAATTGTTAACTTACCCCACCCTTAATCCAACATCTTCCTCCCTCCATCCCAACCACTGCCGTCTGCGTTCTCCCCCCTCCCGCGCTTATATTATAGAATAAGATAGAAAAATCTCGCCTGCGTTCTCTCCCTCCCACTCTCTTAAAAACACATAATTTATTACCCCATTAACACCTTTTTTGTTCAAGGAAAAAAACAAGATTTATTACAACAAAAAAATTTATTATTTAAAATTTTTTTGTAACAAAAAACATGATTATGTATGTTTAAACAATTTTTTATAATAATAAAAATTGATTTATGATTAAACAATTTTTTACAATTAAAAAAATTATTTATGATTGTTAAACAATTTTTCGCAATAAAAAATGATTTATGATTATTTAAACAATTTTTTATGACATAAAAAATGATTTGATTATTTAAACAATTTTTTTATATAAAAAATGATTTATGATTGTTTAAACAATTTTTTTGACATAAAAAATTTGTTTAAACAAATGGTCCAGAACCGGCCCTGTATACCTACTGACTCTAGTCCTATACAACGTCCGGATACCCAATGAAGTACCACTGTTCGTTGACACATAATGACTGCAAAATGCACGTTAAGGCGAAACATATGACACATACGAGAACACCCGTTACGCGATTCCGCTGCTATAGAAATGAGATGTTTCACATACACCTGTTATAACACGAATATGATGCGCTATCGTACAATATATTTTATAGTTCGTACCAATTATATAAGTTTAATTTTAATTCATTGCTGAGGAGGGTCGCATTCGCAGACCGAAACGTCCAATTTGTATTTCTAATGTTTTATTATAGATGACTGTAGCGGATTCAGCGTGGTGATTCCGTCGACCGCGGCAAACGGAGGCCGTAGCGCCATCCCGTCGCGACGATCGGGGTCTCGCCGGGATTTCGCTCGGGCAAACGTCCCGATCGCGCTCGTTCAAACGCTCCAAAAAAAAGGGCGTAAACAGACATCACGATTCTCGTTGTAGGATAGATTTAAGCGATCAGAGCTATGTCGCGTGATTGGCATGCGTGTACGTTCCCCTTCTCGAAACCGCCGTAACGAACGAGGAAGCCCAAGAGCAGACTGTAAAACGCCTTCGACTGAAACGCACGTATCCGTCTTCAATTCTAAACTCGAACCGTGGCGCGACTCATCGACTCCACGAGGCAGCTCGCCAGGACCGCGCAGCGGCCCGAGATCAGTGGGAAATCGCCTCAGCACCGCGAGTTCCGGAGGACGCAACCTCAAGGACCCCAGGTGATCGGTGGACGGTTGTGAGACCAATTTGCCGGATTCCCGAGCAAGCTGCCGTCTTCATCCAGCGCGAGCCCGTGCCAATGCGTAACGCCGTCTCGCTCTAACGCGCGATCAACTTCGCGCGCGCTCGCTCACTCAAACGAGATCGCTACAGTAGTACCGTGTCGCGCAGGCGAATTGCGAACTGATGGTCCGTTTCCATCTCTAAGTGCGGTGTAAAACAAATAAAATTTGAGAGTGACTCCACGCTGCATTTCGTTGTCCGCACCACGTCCCTTCGACGTGCCTACGGCGCGTGTCCCGGCAATCAGCTGAAGTCGAGCAGATTCTCGACACGCGAACAATGACTTTATTAAAGATGTATTAATGTTAAGTAAGTCACATATATAAATTTTGTTACACCATATCAACGGTGATGGCTCACATTGCCTAAACGTTTTCCACTAACATTCGTTGATTTTTATATTTTTATTTTCATTGCAAGAAAGTAGCTGCAAAGTAACAATTCGGTATCTTTTTAGTAACTGTAACTGTAACGCGTTACTTTTCAAAATTGGTAACTTGTAACTATAACTAGTTTCATTTTTAGCAAAAAAAACTGTAACTGTAACTAGATACTTTTATAAAGTAACTTTCCCAACTCTGAGTAAATGTATGAATATGTATACAAAATTCTATATTTGATTATGTACATGTAACTCAGTTGTATACTGAGTAATGAACAATGTTAAAAAAATTATTTCCCTTATAGAAAATTAAGTACATAAATGTTTGTATATAGAATACATTTATATGTATGTTGAGTAATTTCTATTTATTATAGAACACTTGGATATTACGAGAGAAAAACAGAAAAGGAAAAAGTATTGGAAGAGGCAAAATTTTAATGAAATTTCAAACCATACGAAAAAATTTAATCAAAACTAGGGCGATTAAAATACAAGGAAAGAATGAAAAAGAAAGAGAAGAAATAAATGTTTGTTTAGAGGGTATATATCTTAAATTTTATAAACTTTTACATACATAGTGTATATACAGGGTGGACGATTTATCTGAAGACAATGAAATATCTCGAGAACTATGCATCGGATAAAAAAGTGGGTAATGCAAGTTGGTCGTCTCGAAGGGAGACATCCTATGATACCTCGACCCCCACCGCCACCCCCTGGGGGTGGGGGTGAGGGGAAGATAAAAAACTTAAATAGGAACCCCCATTTTTTATTGCAGATTTGGATTCCCCAGGAAAAAGTACCCTAACTTGACCTACAAGTTTTTCATTTTGGTTCACAGATGGCGCTGTAAGCGACAAAAATCAAAATGGGTAAAAAATCCTTGAAAATTGGGGATATCTCGAGAAATCGCATCAGATCAGAAAAATAAAAGTAGACGTATTTGATATTTTTTTAAATGCTATTCAATGACACCATAATTGACCCCCACCCTCACCTCCTGAGGGTGGGAGAGGGAATTATTTCACACACACACACACACGCACACACACACGCTTACACACGCGCGATGTGCACAATCCGACCGGCAACCTCCACGTGGTGCACATTGGGTAACACTAATACCGGCGGTAAACATCAGTTTTCAAGAAAATGCATGGTTCGCTTCAAAGTCATGTAACTCGGTCAAGAAAAATCGTAGGAAAATTTTGAAAAAAGCATTTTGTAGGTAAAATGTTGTAGATTGTGGAACTTGTATCAAATTTGTCGAGAGAAATTTTTTTATCGAGCTACAGTGTGTCAAAAATACGTAATTTGAAGGAACAAAACAATGTATTCTTTTTTAAAGCACAGAACGAGGAAGATGAATATATCGAAATAAATCATTGACAGAGTTTTAAAGTTGAAACTTCAAGCTTTAAGATGCTTTTTTAATTTTGTGTCTACGATTATTTTTCGCCGAGTTTCAGTGGTTTGAAAATAGGCCAATTTTTAGGGTATGAAAAGTGTTCCCTATTTTTTTTGAGTAGTGTATATAATATTAGAGATTCAAAAATATATTATATACAGGGTGAGGCAAAAGTTCCGAAACGGCTAAATATCTAAGAAAATATTGATTTCTTCGAAAAATGTTTCAAACAAAAAATGTTAAATGAAAACCTCCATTTTTTATTACATAATCTTATAGCTTATCTCGAGAACATTCCAACACACTATAATAAAGTTATTTTTCATTAAGTACTTTTCAGGTTACAAAACTTGAAAGTCACAGTACCGTCGGCATTCGCATTACCAAAGGTGTACCACGTGGAAGTTGCCTAGTCAGATTTACACCTCTTGTGCGCGTGTGTGCGTGTGTGCGTGTGCGTGTGCGTGTGCGTGTGTGACATCAGAGATAAGGACCTCACGGATTGTCACTCCCGTAGTATTTTTCGACTCCAAATCCTCGCTGCTGTGTGTGCGTGCGCACGTGTGTATTCGTGTTCTCTCCCCTCCTCTCCTCTCCTCTTTAAACACACATAAGTGAGAGAGAGAGAGAGAGAGAGAGAGAGAGAGAGAGAGAGAGAGAGAGAGAGAGAGAGAGAGAGAGAGAGAGAGAGAACACACACGTGCGTACGCGCACACACACACCAGCAAGGATTTGGAGTCGAAAAATACTACGGGAGTAAACGATCCATGGGGTCCATATCTCTGCTGTCACGCACGCACGCACGCACGCACGCACGCACGCACAAGAGGTGTGAATCCGATTAGGCAACCTCCACGTGGTACAGCTTGAGTAATGGGAATGCCGGCGGTACTGTAACTTTCAAGGTTTGTACTCGAAGAGTACTTAATGAAAAATAACTTTATTATAGTGTTTTGGAAAGCTCTCGAGATAAGCTATAAGATTATATTGTGGGCTTAAATAATGTTCAGAAGTTCCCCGGTGGAAGTGCCACAGAACTTCCTTGCCGGTGGCTGGTATCGGCTTTGACGGCAATGAGGAACTCACACGTATATAAGTATAAAAGACTTTATTACGTAATAGACTCGCACGTCGAGATGGCCGGTCTCGATCGTGCATGAGGTGAGGAACGACTGTTACAATTCCTGTCCCGCTCGGACAGCGCCACCAACGACCATGAATGTGTCGTGGTATAGATGGGCAACTCAAGTCGCCACAATATAATAAAAAATTAGGGTTTTCATTTAACATTTTTGTGTTAACTTTGACCGAGCTTTTCAAAGTCATCCCAAGGTCAAATGAATACCATCATCTAATACATTTTCTTATTATACGTCCTATTTGTTTTGTTTGAAACATTTTTCGAATAAATCAATATTT
>NW_011966539.1:5334-11512 GCF_000949405.1 Vollenhovia emeryi | reverse complement strand
CAAAGGTCTATTAATCAGGCTGAAGTATCAAATAACGAGCAGAATATTAACTATGTTATATATAACCTAGACTTTAATAACGGTATTCATTTCTTGGAAACTTGTAATTCTGATTCTTTACGGTCTTCCACGAAATCATATTCAAAATCTGTATAAAGAGATAACTACACTTCTTTTTTATGATTGTCTCGAAAAAATTGAAAATTTCCTCAGTTCTATTGAAAATGTAGACGACAGTAAAAGAGTTGTTGATAAAATTCAATTATTTTGTAAAGTTTATAAAAACTCTTTTAAATCAATGTCAACGGAATATCGCAGAATTAAATATTTTACAAACATTGGGCAATACATACCCCCGCAAACATATATCATTCGCCATGGCACTGAACAGATTGTTAGTGAGGCAGGACAATTTATTTCATTAAGACATATGTTAGAAAAATTTTTTCAAATACCTCGTGCTTTGGAAGATATACTATCAAATGGAAGATATACTATCAAAAATGAATTTCTTAATAAATTCTCCAGATGAGATATATAGTTACGTTCAAACTGATACATGGAAACGTAAATTATCATTTTATAGATCGGAAGATATTGTCCTACCTCTAATGATTTATTTCGACGACTTTGAATCTAATAATCCACTTAATTGGTCCCAAGTCTGGAAAACTTGGTGTAGTCTATGCGCAGTTACTTTGCCTTCCTCCGGAATGTCAATTTACTTCTGATAACATCTTTCTTACGTTGATTTTTGAAAGTATTAGTAGAAAAATTTTTGGTAATAGGAAAATTTTTGCTCCTCTAATTGATGATCTTAATTTTTTAGCAAATGAAGGAACTTCAGTTACGACTAACGATGGACAGATAATTCTTCAGATAAAAAAAGTTCATTTTACGACGGAATTTTTTACTGGTGATAATTTAGGACTTAATTCAATATTCGGTTTTGTAGAAAGTTTTAATGCTCATCATTATTGTAGAGTGTGTAAAAATTCGAAACAAAATATGCAGATTCAGTGCAAAGATAATGTATCATATCAACGTGTAACGAGGGTAGCCGGGAAGGCGCGGCCGGAAGTAGCCGCATACCTCGCATTCCACGCATACCAGAACACAATAGAGCCGCGGTTACCATAACAACGCGGAGGTGGCAACGCCGCGCCTACCCCCGCCGCCTCCACCCGCGCGCCCAGGCTCCAGGGGTATAAAAGCCCCTCCGGAGCAAGCGCGGTCACCCAGTCTTTCCTCGGAACACCGAGCGACGACACCCGGCAGCGGGCACTTCCGCTGCGATATACGCCGGTATCACGGGTACTGCCGTCCGGCGATATACCATTCCGGAGTACACGACAGGTGGAGGCGCTGCTCCGTCGTGTGCCCCGGTCCCCCTCCGCAGTAATGTACTAGAACGGGGTGCTGCCCGATGTACGCAAGCTACTGATCCCCTACCGGTCTCCTATCCGTCCGCAGTAGCGTACACAGTAACAGGGTGCTGCCCGGTGTACATATGCTACTGAGAAAACACTCATAACGAGGCGCTGCTCGGGCGTGTTCCTGACCTGAACCTATCCTTTTTCCTGACCCCCGACCGGTGTAGAACACAGGGGGGAATATTTGGGTGGGAAATGAATTATTAATTAACGATAGCCGTAAGCTCCGTAGTGTTAATACCGTCGTTTTTCTTCCTTCCAGAATACTTGAGGATCCCGTAATTAGCGTCCTTTCCGATTGTTCCAGCGTTACCAAGCGTTTAGTATTAGCCTCAAATTATATCCGTTTGCGCGTAAAGCGTATCCTGTATTACCGTCCTATATTCTGTGATCCAGCGTCAAGTTTTGTTTACTTCCGATTAAATCCGACTAAGTTTATTCCGATCTGGCCGCGTACTCCGGTACCGAAATTTAATCCGTCTAATCCTTTTCTTTTCCTTGTATTTTCTTCATAGGGCGGACTCGATGTGATCTACTAATCCTTTCCTTTTCATTATATTTTGATCACAGGGCGTACTTTTGTAATTACCACGATTTCCTTGTATATATCCTCTGAATAAACCACGTTCCTATCGTTTCACCGTAAAACACCTGTAAGACTTATTTCCGATCCCTCCCAAGCGACTGACACTATCTGCGAATTAAGATCTACTTTGCCTCCTTTCCTCCCGACGGCCCTGGAGCTAAGCATATTCGGCAACAGGAGGAACGGAGGATTCACTCGAACCGACACACAGCACGTCAAATACCGACCGCGAGAACGCTAGCTCCTCCAACCGTCAATCGGAACCGCGTGTCCGATTGAGTACTTATTTATTCGAGTAATAAATAATCCCTGCCGGAATCCTGTCCGGAACCGGGAGGAGCTGGAAGATTCGTTCGTTACAAACGAAATCCACAAAATTACGAAGAAGATGTCATTCAGAAAAGCGAAACATTAACAGGAATAAAAGAAAGAAGCAGCTTTAATCAAATAGAAAACTTTCACGTTACTTTGAATTGTGCTTTAGATTCGATGCATGACATTGCAGTAGGAATTTGTCATTATGATATGTGTTACATAATGAAACACTGCATTGCATGTGATTACTTTAGTCTCGAGCAACTAAATATTCGAATGTCTGTATTTAATTATGGACATATAGATAAATCATCTGAACCTCCTTTTATTTTAAAAATACATCTAGATAACTTAACATTAAAAATGAGTGCTACGCAAACGTTATGCTTTGTACAATATTTTGGCCGTTTGGTAGATGATCTAGTTCCTGAGAATGATCCTTTTTGGTTGTTGTATAGACTTTTAAGAAAGATTCTTGACATTGTCTTTGCAAAAAGTATTCATAAACATTATCCTAATATTTTGCGAGTACTTGTAAATGAACACCATAAGTTATATTTACAAATAACAAATGATAATTTAAAACCAAAATATTTTTTTTATTTAATTTAAATTAAATTACACGTGTGTAAGTTAATATCAAAACGTCTGTGTTATATGTGTGTATTAATATACACAGTAGAATAAGCGTTATAAAATAAAGATCTTTATGATTCACTTCCTTTAAGTGTAAGTGAAAATGTGCATAATGAAAAATATGTCATTATGCGTTACGCAATTTAATTTTTTTTCTTTTTCATATGAACTTACACACGTGTAAGTTAGTGTGTACTTACACGTGTGTAAATTAATATCAAAAAGTTTTCACTTAGACTTAAAGGAAGTGAATATACCGTGTGTAAGTTAACGTCATTTTCATTTCACTTAGAATTAAAGGACGTATTAATATACGTGTGTGTAAGTTAATATCAAAACGTCTCTGTTATATGTATATATTAATATACACAGTAGAATAAGCGTTATAAAATGGGGATCTTTATGATTCACTTCCTTTAAGTGTAAGTGAAAATGTGCATAATGAAAAATATGTCATTATGCGTTACGCAATTTAATTTTTTTTTTGGATATTAACTTACACACGTGTAAGTTAGTGTGTACTTACACGTGTGTAAGTTAATATCAAAAAGTTTTCACTTATTGTTAGACTTTAAGGAAGTGAACATACCGTGTTTAAGTTAATATCATTTTCATTTCACTTATTGTTAGACTTGAAGGACGTATTAATATACTACCATGATCAAAAAGTTCCCGGAATTGCCACCATGTGGCGCCCCTGGTCACCCGATTCAACAACCATTTTATGTGAGTGTTGCCACAAATGTCACTGTCATTCCTGCCAAATTTCATCATCATAGCTTGACATTTGTGAAAGTAGCATCATTGTGAGTACACCAACTTCTTCGCGCTCGTCGATTTTTCACTTTTTAAAAAATGGATTTATCTTTACAACAACGAATTTGCATTAAATTTTGCGTCAAGAACGGATTCAACGGTGTAAAAACACTGGAAATGTTGAAGAACTGTTACGGCAATGATTCTATGGAGAAAACTAGTGTGTACGAGTGGCATAGTCGCTTCAGAGCTGGCCGGGAGGAGTTCACTGACGACCAACGAAGTGGAAGGCCATCAACATCGAAAACCGACGATAACATCGAAAAAATAAAGGCTATGTTGGGTCCCGAGTAGAAATTAACATCGGGCATGCCCGACAACATATCGGGTCCCGATCAGACAGAGATAGGGTAAGCCCGGTCAGGTATAACCCGGAAAGTTCATTATCAGGAAATCTTCAGGTTAGCCTAATTTCTGATATTTTATATAAAAAATAAAGTCCCGTAGGGTATGTCCGATCGGGAGATGTTTAGGCCATTGTAGTGTTTACCCAATTTTGTGAAGCCAAAAATAAGATAAATTCTGATAAGGCCTGTCCGATCGGGTCCCGATCAGGCAGAGATAGAGTAAGCCCGGTCAGGTATAACCCGAAAAGTTCATCATCAGGAAATCTTCAGGTTTACCTAATTTCTGATATTTTATATAAAAAATAAAGTTCCGTAGGGTATGTCCGATCTGGAGATGTTTAGGCCATTGTGATGTTTACTCAATTTTGTGGAGCCAAAAATAAAATAAAGTCTCATAAGGCCTGCCCGATCGAGTAATCTCTCGGGCCTTATTAATATTACTTATAACGAATTGTCATTTGTTTTATTTATGGCCGGCAACGTCTCGAAATAATTATTTCATTTAATTAATTAAGTGCTGATAATAGTGTGCTCTGATCTAAAAAAAGTGTTAAGGGTAAAAATGAATAATACAAATAAACATCTTGCACGTAAACGAGAACTTGAACGTTTACGAAGTAAAAAATATCGTAAAAACGTAAAATCAAGAGTTAATAAAAAACGACGTCTGGACAATTTTTCATTTATATCATCAAATAGTGAAAAAGTGGCTGAAAAAGCTGGAGTGTCAACACAACTTTTAAGTGATTCAGAATATAATAGTTCTGGTGAAGGTTCGGCCCTAACCCTAATTTGAATGACAATGAAGAGAGTGACTCCGATTTGACAGAGAGTACACAGAGAGAAAGGTTTCTTTTTAGATTTAGTATTCCTATTTATTTGATTGAAATTTGTTTCATTAAAACAACATATGCTTATACGAAACATATGTTTGAATTAAAATGTTGTTATTTCATTCAAACAACCTGTATTATGATAGAAAAAAACACTATTATTTGAAGTAATATCTTTCAATTAAATAATTATATTATTTGTATGTATATTTTTTAATAGTTCTGGTGAAGATTCTGATGTGGCAGATGAATTAAGAAACGAAAATTCTTTCATATCCCCTAACCTTAATTTGAATGGCAATGAAGAGAGTGACTCCGATTTGACAGAGTACACAGAGAGAAAGGTTTCTTTGAATTTAGTATTCCTATTTATTTGAAATTTTTGTTTCATTAAAACAACATATGCTTATATGAAACATTATACGTTTGAATAAAAATTTTGTTATTTCATTCAAACAACTTGTATTATTTGATAGAAAAAAACATTATTATTTGAAGTAATATCTTTCAATTAAATAATTATATTATTTGACCAGGCGCCAATAAAGTTCAGTGCTGCCAATAGATAGCCACCGAACTCGTAAGTAAACTCATAGCGGCCAGGCATCACGAGACACGGTAGTGTCTCGCGCCAAGTGTAAGCGTAGCTAGTACACGCGTGCGAGACCGACCGTGTAAGTTTACGCGAGTACACGAGTTGACGGACCCTCAGATTTTCGGATCTCAACAACGGCTGATCCGACGAAATTGAGACTGCGCTTAATCGATAGCTTGGGTACGATTTGCATAATAAAAGTGTTTTTACTTTGCTCCTACGTGCTCCAGGAGTGGAGGTATTGCAATGCAAAAGTCAGATTTGTTAAATTTTGGATTAAGAAACGTCTTTGTCGTCTTCGTCCCGGTCGTCGTCGTCGTCGTCGACCAGACCAGCATTTTCACTTGACTTTTCAATTGACCACGGTCCCGATCGACCACGTTGCAATTGACCACGGTCCCGATTGACCACGTTGCAATTGACCACGGTCCCGATTGACCACGTTGCGATTGACCACGGTCCCGATTGACCACGTTGCACTTGACCACGGTCCCGAATGGCCACGTTGCAATTGACCACGGTCCCGATTGGCCACGTTGCAATTGACCACGGTCCCGATTGGCCACGTTGCAATTGACCACGGTCCCGATTGACCACGTTGCACTTGACCACGTTGC
>NW_011966539.1:0-3832 GCF_000949405.1 Vollenhovia emeryi | reverse complement strand
GTAGGGAAGATAGTTTTGTAGAGAAGATATTTTTGTGGAGACGATATTTTTGTACAGAAGATTTTTGTGGAGACACTATTTTTGTAAAGAAGATACTTTTGCAGTAAAGATATTTTTATAGAGATTATACTTTTGCAAAAAAGATAGAGTAACAAAATATATTCGGTTGAATTGGAGCTTAGACTTGGTGCTTTTTTTTACCTTTTTTTAAAAAGGTAAGTTTTTTACGTGATATAAACGACCGCATCAGCATTATACTTTTTCGCATATTTTCTATCAAATGATAATGTTGCTTGAATGAAACAATAATATCATTTAGGTCAAGAGAATATACCTTTTGTTTCCAACAAATATTTTATTTCTGACAAAGTATATAATATTTCAAATTCAAACAATCGTACTTATTACACAGAGAGAAAAGTACGTAGTATTTGCGACTATAATTGCATAGTAAAATAATTATAGTCAGGAATATCACTTTTATAGTAATTATCACTATAATATTAGTAATAACAACCACATAGTCACATATTAAGATGGTGAATAGTAACTAAATTAATTAGTTTTATATAGTAGGTGCAAGTACAATAATAGTAAATTTAAATACATTTATCATCCACTTTACTATATGCATGGTAAACAAAAGTGAAGTGGTTCGGAATGTCTTCACTAGAGGGACGCGCGGTACAAAACTTTCTCGTAAGTAGAAAACCGCTTAGGGTGTTATAAATACGGATAAGTTTACGCATTCGTATAAGATTACTTATCTTTTCTTTGAAAGATGCTATCTTGTACTATTCTTTATGAGTGCAAAGTGATTTAACCAATGAACGTAGTGAACGCAATGTATTGTATATACAGGGTGTCCCGAATTTAAATGTCCAAACTTCGGGAGCGTGTAGGGGGTGATAAATTAAAAATAAAAAGTCCTTTGGAGATATGCTCGTTTTTACTTCGTTTTGGAAAAATCGCAAAAAAGAAAACGTAGTTTTAATTTTTATATTTATTATGAATAAATAAGTGTGAATGAATGAATAAATAGTAAATAAATACAAAAATTAAAACTACGTTTTCTTTTTTGCGATTTTTCCAAAACGAAGTAAAAACGAGCCATATCTCCAAAGGACTTTTTATTTTTAGTTTATCATCCCCTACACGCTCCCGAAGTTTGGACATTTAAATTCGGGACACCCTGTATAATAAAAAGCAGGGAGTATTACTTTCAATATAAATACGATTATTACTATTACATATAGTTATTTGAAATTTTACTTGTGGTTGTTATTGCAATATTTATAGTACACCTTACCAAATTAAAAGCTCGCTTTGGTTTATAACAACCATATCATAAGTTGCATGGACCAATATTGTGTCTATGAGAACTATAATACATTATTAGGTCAACCATAACTTACGTAGTTGGAAGAATTATAAAAATATGGTTGGGTCCAAAAATGACTATAAATTATAGTGAGATTGTGGTAACTGCAACTATTTTTTTCTCTCTGTGTAATTCAAACATTGATTTGTTTGGTCCATTCCAAATATGAAATTTATTTGGATACAATAAAATTTATTAAATTCAAAGAAATCGTTCTCTCTGTGTAGTTCAGCAAAAGAATCTGATTATGAAGATGATGACGATCATGATATTCGTGAAGCTAGTACGGACGAGGAAGTTGAAGAGTATAATGAAATTGAGGCACTTCGAGATTGGGCATTAAGTGGAAACCCATTGATTCCTCATACTCGAATTGATTCGTTACTAGCCATTTTAAGAAAAAGGCTGATACCGGAATTACCTAAGTGTGCAAAAACATTTTTGGGGACACAAAATGTCAGTTACAACATCCAGAAATTTAATGAAAGTCAAGGGAGTGAATTTGTATATTTTGGTATGACGGATCATTTGAAAAGTATTATTAACCCAGAATTACATGAACATGACAGGATTCATTTAATAATTAACGTGGACGGATTACAACTATTCAAATCAAGTTCGAGACAATTCTGGCCCATATTGTGTAAAATTCATGCCGATGTCGATGTTTACAAACCATTTCCTGTAGCTATTTACTCAGGAAACAAAAAACCAGATAATTTATTAAAATTTCTAGAAGGCTTTATTAATGAAATAAATATATTACAAAAAGAGGGAATTCAAGTAGAAGACCGGATATTACAAGTATACATAAAAGCTTTCGCGTGTGACACACCTGCACGTGCTCTGTTGAAATGTGTGAAGAGTCTCGGAGGTTATTGGGCATGTGAGAGATGCACAGTACGTGGAGTACGAAAAGAGAAACATACTATTTATCCCGATCAAGATTCTGAAGCCAGAACTGATGAATCATTTCGCCAAAAACGTAATCCGGAGCATCATACAGGAACATCACCTCTTCTGTTTATCACACCACCAATAGATATGATAGCCAGTTTTTTACTTGATTTTATGCACCTTGTATGTTTGGGAGTGATGAAAAAGATATTGGACTATTGGCTACATTCGAGTTTGACACTAAAATTGAGTCAAAGTGCTAAAAGCGTTTTATCTACTCTTTTGTTACGTTTACAACGTCAAATACCTGCAGAGTTTCAACGCACCACTAGATCTTTATGTGAAGTTGAGAAATTCAAGGCTGTCGGGTTTAAATTCTTATTATTATACGCAGGACCCATTATTTAAAAAAAAATTTGTCAAAAACAGTTTACAAACATTTTCTTCTCCTTCATGCTGCCTGTCGAATTTTATGTTCAAAAGAGTTGGCAGTTAAAAATTACCCACACGCAAAGCTATTTCTTAAAAGTTTTGTCGAGTTAGCAGCAGATCTATACGGAAAAACGAATCTGGTTGGAAATGTCCACAATCTAATTCATCTGGCCGATGATGTTGCACATATGAAATGTCCTCTCTCTTCTATTACGGCTTTTCCGTTTGAAAATGCTTTGGGAAAGATCAAGAAGCTTCTACGCAGTGGTAATCGACCCCTAAGTGAAATTTGTCGGCGTTTAGGAGAAATGTTTTTTACAAATATAAAAAAAGCCACTATACCGAATTCTGTTCAAATATTGAGAAGATTACAGCCAGATAATTCAGGAAATATACCAATTAAACGAATACAGTACAAAGAAGCAATTTTAACTACAAAATCACCGAATAACACCGTATTACTAACAAATGGTACAGTTCTGGAAATAAATAAAATATATATTCCACCAAACAAAGACGAAAATGAAATTCAAATAAGAGGAACGACACTCAGGATAACTAAACCACTATTCACTTTTCCGTGTAATTCCGATCCTTTGAAAATGTGGGCTGTAACGAAGAGTAATCCAAGATATGTCACCTGCAAACTGGAAAAAATTAGTCAAAAAATGGTGACTTTAGATATTAGCGAAAATGGAAGGGAAAGGATTTATACCATGCCACTTCTTCATATGTGAAAAGTTAGTTTTTTCTGAAACGTTTGCTTGCAGAAACATTAATTCATTTGATCGTCAATTTTAATAACCTTATTTTATTTTTATTTTTATTAATTTTTGAAATTTTTTTTAAAAATGATTACAGCACAAAAATTTGCACTACATGGTTGTTGCGACGAATGTGGCGGGTCCGCGGTGCAACCTCGCCGAGCGGGGGCATCGCGAGCGGCGTTTTCGTAAAGAAGCCGCGCGTATTGATCGGCGATCTTCATCTGTCGAAAAAAAAGTTTGATGCGACATATATAATCTTTTAATATTGATAATTTCGCGTAGTGTGTTCGTGTTCCTCTTCCGATGTGTTGGCTGATTAATACATTATCATTGAAGTATATATTTCTGTTTATGA
>NW_011966538.1:15639-18644 GCF_000949405.1 Vollenhovia emeryi | reverse complement strand
AAAAAAATAAATTGTCACGAAGAATAAAAGTACCACTGGTGATAACAGACACGCCAGATAGGCCATTCGAAAAATGTGCCTTAGATATAGTAGGACCGTTGACAACGACTACACAGGGAAACAAATACTTACTGACGTTTCAAGACAGCCTAACGAAGTTTAGTAAGGCAATCCCCATACCGAATCAGGAAGCAGTCACGGTCGCGAAAAGGTTCGTAACAAGAATAATCTTAGAACACGGAATACCCGAAAAGGTACTGACCGATCAAGGTACCAATTTCCTAAGCGACGTATTCAAGAGTACGTGCAAATTATTAAAAATAAAAAGATCCAGACGACGGCGTATCACCCAGAAAGCAACGGAGCTTTGGAAAGATCGCATCGCACTATCGCAGAATACTTGCGACACTACATAGATGAGGATCAAAGTGATTGGGATGAATGGATCCCGTACGCAATGTTTACATATAACACGACGCCACATAGCGCGACAGGGTACACGCCACACGAATTGATATACGGGCACCAAGCGACTCTACCTACGGCCCTGACTCAACCGCCGCGACAAACATACTCGTACGACGACTACGCGCAAGAATTACGCGAGAGAATGCGGGCTACGCAACAGGCGGCGAAGGAACAGTTAATAATCAATAAAGAAAAGGCGAAAGCTCAATATGATAAACGAACTAAAACGGCAAAGTTTAAAGTAGGGGAAAAAGTACTCCTACACGACGAAACCATAAGGAGAGGACGCTCGAAAAAATTAGATGCGCAATGGATAGGTCCGTACATCATTACGGAGAAGCACTCGGAAGTAAACTATACTATAAAAAAGGGACGACGAAGCCTGCGAGTGCACATAAACCGCCTAAAACCCTTTGTAGATTATTAGTCGCAACAAATCGACAACCAAGGGGGGAAGGGACAGGAATAAAAGGTAGAAGACAGGGTAACTAAATAAAATCGAAACATTCCATGAAAAAGTTAAGTATACTTAAGCAAGTAAAAATACGGGTATAAAAATATATGTATGTATAAATGGATCAAAATAAAAACATGTGTATAAAAGGTTATGTATAACTAATAAAATAAAAATATGTGTATGAAAGTAAAACATAGATGAATACACATAAGTAGATGTATATGTGAATAACGAGGACGGGCCCAAGAGGAGTGAAAAACCGCCCCACCGTCACCGCCACGTCAGGCCGATGAGCCAGTATCTGCAAAAAGGACAGAAAAAATAAATGAAACGTAACGCGAACATAAAGATAACAGTGGAAAACGAAAGTGGCTGAAGACGAAACACTTACCTCACTGGAAATAAACCCAGCGGGCCCCCGAAGCGACGTGGAGAGACACCCACAGTGACCCCTCGCGATACGCCATGGCTTCACCATAGCTCGGGGGTGGATCATAAGCCGGAGGAGACGGCGACCCCACAGATGAAGCCCGAGAGGAATCCTCAGAGGACCCTCCCACTAACTCTGGCACTGGCCCCTCAGCAACCGACAGCTCGCGGCCGGCACGACCGACACGACACGCCGAACAAAAAGTAGGCTGAAACAGCCGGCGGCATTGCCTGCACGCCGCGAACCCCAGACAGCAGGGCGAACGTTGAGAAGACATAACTAGGGCAAGAGACTAAACGGGACTGAAGCTCACGGCGAGCTAAGCACAGGTAACATAATTAAAGGAGTAAGATATTGAAACTCCTGACGCAGCAGGCCCGAGATAACAAGTAGCGAGAAAACCCCCCCGCACATCTACAACTAAAAAGCGACAGGGACTTCAAGGAAAGTAACCTAAACTCCTGTCTTGCAGGATGGGACTGGCATTGCTGCTACTCAGCACAAGAGCCGAGAAAGAGCCATGGGAAATCCACCGATTCGATCACGAACCGGGACTATATTACGAAAAACTAGGCACACTGCAAGAAACCGAGGCCGAATGGAAAATAACGATGGACCTCGAAGTAAAAGCCCTAGGAGTCAGGCATCAGCAACTAATAGAATTCGATGAAGACACTCGAGCCCTGTGCCAACACGCCTTCGCGGGAATCGAACCGTCGTGCGAAAACGTACTACAGATAGTAGCGAAACAGGAAGCACAGATCGCAACGGCCCTCAAGCGCCTGCAAACGCTGTATACCGCCAAGGAAAACAAAAGAGGCCTGATCAACGCGATCGGCAGCGTAAGCAAAACGCTGTTCGGCACGATGGATGCGGAAGACGAACGCAAGATAAACGAACAAATGAAATTATTGCAGGGACAACAAAAGACACTGCAACACGTGATGAAAAACCAGCTGAAGATACTGGATAAATCTATAGGGCACATAGAGGCATTAGAAAACACATTGACCCGCAACGAGAACATGATCGCAAACGCCACAAGGAAGATGCAGGGTCAGGTTTCACGACTGACGAACCGCGAGGATATAATAGAACACCTCGTGACAATAAGCGAGATAACGAACACACTGGCGAGAGACATAACTGACGTGACGGATTACTTGACTCACGCGAGACACGGAATAATTTTAACAAGATTGTTGCCGATAGAGGTAATAATTACGGAACTTCGGGAAGCTGCGACATACCTAGGGGCAGGACAGCACTTCCCATTCAAAATACAAGCCGAAAACTGGCAAACGATCCAGGAATACGTGAAAGTAGCCGCGTACGTAAACATGCCGCACGTATACACCATTTTGAAATTTCCAATTGTAAACTACCCCGTATACGAGGTAATAAAGACGACCCCACTTCCCGCCCACGAGCGAGACAATTTATTCACATTCGTAAAAACGTCCGGAGATTTAATGGCGATAGATAGGGAAAATCACAATTACTTAATAATCAAAGAGCGAGAACTAGAGACCTGCACGCGAACAGCAGAAAAATATGTATGCAATCAAGCACTCCCGATATACCATGTAAGCGGAGACGCACCATGCGAGGTGCAAACCTATGTACAGGCCCCGGGCCACCTAAGCGCGT
>NW_011966538.1:0-7813 GCF_000949405.1 Vollenhovia emeryi | reverse complement strand
TGAAATTTGTTTTGCTGTGTGGATGTCAATTGAACGTCTACCTTCTGGAAGTCATCAAAAGTATATTCAGGTTATTGGAGATTATTCATGATCCAGACAACTCGCTGTTGCATCATATCGGCTCGCCTCTTATACTAATACGGAATGATTTTTACTTACGAGAAAGACTAACGCGCGGTCGCCACGCCGCGGCATTGAGTGGTACTAGTGCTATCCCACACAGCACCGAAATATTTCAGAAAGCTCTCAAAAAGCTGTCAATGAAATATGAAACCTTTCAAAAAAATATTTCAGACATGTTTCAGATACATGAAATAGATCCGCGTAGATGAAATATCATAAATGTTTCTGAAATATTTCTCAAATGCTTCAGAAATATCTCTTAAACGCTTCGGAAATATCTCTTAAATGCTTCAGAAATATTTCTGAATGATTTCTATATTACATTTCAATATTAATTTCCAAGTTATATGTTGGATAGCTTTCAATAATATATGTTTTAGAGATTACGTACGAAATATTTCTCTGAAATGTTTCGTAATATTTCTAAAATATTTCAGTGAGAAGGATCATAAATGATTTCGATGAAACATTTCAGAAATATTTCTGAATGATTTCTATATTACATTTCAATATTAATTTCCAAGTTATCCCTGATGGAAAATTTTTGCTGAAAATGTAATGAAATTTGCTGAAATTTGATTAAAAATCTCTTGCAATTGACCCAATTTCATTCTCATTTCAGCAATTTTTCATTAAAACATTTATTTTCAGTGAAATTCTGCAAATTTCATAATATACAACATTTCAAATTTTTTTTCACTAATTTTTAGTAATATTAATTCATATTAATACTAATATTAATATTAATTTCAAAAAAAATCATAAGTTTCGTTATGAAATTCAATGAAATACTGTGAAATTAGATGAAAGTTAATTAATATTTTTTAGGAGAGCGTTTACAAAATTTATATATGTTATTGCGATTACCTACAGCCCCAGTGGTCGAGCTGGTTAAGACGCCCGCACGGATTGCGGGAGGTCCCAGGTTCGAATCCTGCTTGGGGTAATATTTTTCGCAATAAGAATTTTATTTCAATAGGGGAAAGGGTAAATTTATAATGCTAAGTATAGCATTAAAATTAAATTAAAATAATTTATAAAAATCGCTCCGCGATTTTTAGAACATGTGAATTCACTGACGAGAATGATCCTACCGAGGGGAAAATCTGTGTTATATGTCCGATAGTAACGGCGCACAGTACAGAGTAGGAAAAATACGGTATATGGATTCACTAAGCTATTTAATGGCCACCACCTCCTAATTCAATGGGCGTTTAAATTTCCATTTGATTAATTAATATTACTAAAAATTAGTGAAAAATATTTGAAATGTTGTATATTATGAAATTTACAGAATTTCACTGAAAATAAATTTTTTAACGAAAAATTGCTAAAATGATAATGAAATTTGGTCAATTGCAAGAGATTTTCAACCAAATTTCAGCAAATTTCATTACCTTTTCAGCAAAATTTTTCCATCAGGGATATGTTAGATAGCTTTCAATAATATATGTTTTAGAGATTACGTACGAAATATTTCTCTGAAATGTTTTGTAATATTTCTTAAATATTTCAGTGAGAAGGATCATAAATGATTTTGATAAAACGTTTCAGAAATACTTCTGAATGATTTCAATGTTACATTTCAATATTAATTTCCAAGGTATCTTTTGGAAAGCTTTCAATGACATGTGATTTTGATGAAACGTTTCAAAGATATTTCTGAATGATTTCAATTTTACATTTCAATATTAGTTTTCAAGTTATCTTTCGGAAAGCTTTCTGAAACTTGTTTTGCTGTGTGGGGTGTCAAAAGAACCAGCCGTAGGCAGGTTAAAGGCACGTTAAATAACCAAAGAAAAAGAATGAATTCAGATTCCGAAGTGGAGGACGAAAATACGCCTCCCAAAAAAAACCAAAACAATACGTCGCGTGCAAAAATTTAGAAATGCTTGGCTCACGGAAGAGGAATTTAAACTATGGCTTCAGAGGGTTCCCAACAACCTCGAGAAAGCCAAATGCAAATTTTGCAATATCATTATGAAGGCGGACAGAACAGTGATCAATAATCATTTGAAATCTCAAAGCCATAAGAAAAAACTTACATTTTTTCAGCCAAAAATCATAGAATTTACAAAAAATCCTAACGATCCAAACTTAACAATAAGTAAGGAAACATGCAAATTAGAAATACGTTTATATGCATTTATTACTGAACACAATATACCCATACGGGTTTTGGACCATTTAACACTTTTGATGAAGGAATGTATTCCTGATTCAAAAATTGTACAAAATATGCATTTAAAAGCAACAAAAGGAGTTGCAATCATAAAAAATGTGATTGGGGCAGCCTCAAAAAGTCATCTGCAAAACAAATTAAAATCAACATTATTCAGCGTGCTGATAGATGAATGCACCGACATTGCTTGTGTCAAACTATATGCGTCGTGGTCAGGTAAATTATTAAATTTATTTTAAATAGTTAATACAGTATTTTAAAATTTCTGGGTGTATTATACTTAAAATTGTTTACAGATTTTTTGATGAAGAGAGGAAGGAGGAGTGGTTAGTAGATTTTGGGATCTATGTCAAGTATTTGAAAAGAGCACTAATGCCGAAGCAGCTACGGCAGAGCATTTGTTCAATCTTACACAAACCTCCTTCAAAAAAACATGATATTTTATTTGAAAATATCATTGGATTTGCATCCGACGGGTGCAATACAATGATGGGTAGCTCCAACTCCGTCGCATCGAGATTCCGTACGTTATGTCCTGGAATATCTATTTTTAAATGTATTTGCCATTCCTTGCATATCTGTGCTAGCGAAGCATGCAAAATATTACCGCGATCATGCGAAGATTTAGCACGGAACATATACCACGAGTTTAAAAACAGTGCCAAAAGACAATACCAATTTCAAGAGTTTCTACAGTTTTTGGACCTTAAAACACATAAAATCCTTCGTCCATCACAGACTCGTTGGTTGTCTTTAAGCGCTGTCGTTACACGTATTGTTGAACAATGGGAAGCCTTACAACTATACTTCAGGGGACAGCTTTCCATCGCACGATTGCATTCTGTTGAACAAATTGTACAAGCTCTTGAAAATCCGCTCATTAAGCTTTATTTTTTATTTCTTGAATGGGTTTTACCAAAATTTAACAAACTCAATGAATTTTTCAATCTGATTCAGTTGTACTTACTACAGTTTTTGACAAAATGAGCATGGCTTATCAAGAGCTTCTTGAAGCATACATGCAAAGCTCATACGTTAAAAACACGAGTTTGAGTAAAATTGATCCATTCAATATCGAAAAGCATTTACTACCCGAACAAATGTGGAGTTAAAGTTATGACATTTTTAAGCACACCCGAAATTCACAACAATCTCGCATTAAAAACTGATTTCAAAATTGTGTGTGCAAAATTTCTTGCAGTCGGCTGTTCTGAAATAAAAAAAGATTTGATTTTGAAAATAAAATATTAAAAGATTTAACAAATTTAAATCCTTCGAAAGCAGTTCTAAGAAAAACAAGGGAAACAATGCCAAGTTTGTTACCGTTAATGAAAGCGGTACCTCGTATTGTTTCTCCAGAACAATACCAAAGTATTGATGACGAGTGGAAGACACTTCCCTTTTTTGAACTTCCGTCAGACATAAATATTAAAGAAAATGTTGATATTTTTTGGGCAAAATTGGGACGTATTGATGAAGGAGACCAAGGGCTAACTTTCAAACACTTATCAAAGTTTTGTCTTAATGTAATTTCACTTCCCCATTCCAATGCAGAATGCGAACGTATTTTTAGTACGGTAAATCAAATCAAAACCAAATCTAGAAATAAGATGATTAACGAAACGTTGAATGGCTTAATTTTGGCCAAACAAAGGGTCAAAAATTGCGTTCAATATGAACCTTCAAATGAATATAGTTATATGACGAAATCCCGACTTTACCCAAATAAGAAACCGAATAAAGACGCTAATAAGTCTAGAAAAAACATTGCGGATTTGTACGAGACTGATATTTGTAATATCGACAAAATTATATCAAACGATTTTGAAATCCTAATCGCGGAAGATATAAGCTAGACACAATTGATCTGGATGGATAATTAATCGGATTTAACTGCTGTGAAATGGATTAGTCATCAGAAGTAATAATCGTTAATAGTATGATATTTTCAGTTAAAAATGAATTATTTTATAAGATGTTGAGTGACTAAGAGTTTTTAATTAGAAAATAAGAAAAGCAATATGAAAAACGTAATTTTAAGTTCGCGATGTTCTTAAAATGTATCCTTTACTATATTTATATATTGTCTATGTATACATATACATACATACATATACTTGTGCAATAAAAAAATATGTGAATTAACATCTAAATATTTTTTAATCATTTCCCTATTATACTTAAACAGTCTCTAAATGACTCATTTAAATAAAAAAACCTTTCTGCGAAATTGTACCATAATTTTTTCTAATGTACCATAATTTTACGGCCCTGGTACCATAGACGCCTTCTTTTAGGTTGAGAACGCTGTCGAGCAGTAGCGCATTAATATCGGACAGTGGATCGCTTGATACAGACCGGTGCAGACGGTTATTTCTGTGTATCCCAATTTACAAGAATATAGTATATCTTTAGTAATCGTGAGGATTAGTCTCCTTTCGCCGATTGATATTCTTTTCCGCGATACCTAAAATCTGTTCCCCCTGACTCCTGCACATCGGCGGATCTGGAACCCTAGCTCGCTCTCACATTCTTTCGACGCGTCGTCCAACAACGACGCTACAAATTTAATATTTACGTCGACCTAACCTTATTTAACATACTGCAAACTTATAACTGCAAAAATTTTACTTACGCATGTATTGATACATCTGTGCCTAACCCACTCGTTTTGCATAATATGCAGGCAAAAACCATACGGTAAAACCACTGGTATATGTATGCCACTGGTATAATGGTATATCACTGTTATACGCCAGCGAGACCTTCCTCGCCAACTTAACCTAACCTAACTTATCCAGGAGCCGATTTCTAAAGCCTATCACACAATGGGAAAGCACAGGGAATAGGAATAGGGAATAACACAGGCAACAGAAATAACTAAATTCCAACTTACCAGAAACCATGCATCGACGCACAATGGAATATGGAATAGGCAATAGGAACAGAATTTCCGACGCGTTGGATTTCTGTTCCCTATTCCCTGTGCCTGATCTACCTGACCAATCACAGTTGAGACTGGAACAGACACGTGGTTTTAAAATGCAGATGATTGGACAGCACGCCTATTGCCAACGAATCATTGTGTCTTGGCATTACATAGATTTCTATTTCCTATTCCTATTCCCTATTCCTATTGCCTGTGCTTTCCTATTGTGTGATAAGCCTAACAAGCACGGTACTGTTCCCCTTCTCTTCAAAAACAATTCAACCAATGTAAAACATAGTAGAGTGAGAGATCCGTATCTATACGTCTATTTTTCTTTTTCTAGGTCCCGGCTGGTCCCGGCATACGAAAGATCAAAGGAATCTTACCACATGCTTCGTCCAGTACTATACATATGTCGATGTGTGGCGCAGCCGCGAGCCGCCGCGAGGGAGCGTACCGCTGAAAGCTCAAGCTATCGATACGAAACCTCGGATCCTGTTGTCGCTGAATGACAATCGGCTCCCGCTATTTAGTAGAGCGCTGCGCCCATTCCATATCACCTACAATTAGTGATATATAGCGTGACATATAGAGCGATTAAGTTTTTCTTTATTATAGAAATTTCATCACCATTCTTAAAAATGTATGATCACAGCTTAAATTGATGGAGATTTTGAAAAGTCTAAATTTTTAGATGTATAGACTTAAATGGGAAATGTTTTTCACCTTCAAATCCCATATATTTGAAAATAAGTGAAGAAATGAAAAACTTTAATTCTAATATAAGTCCAAAGCATATTTACACAATACTAAATACAAATAGACGAGGCATGTATTTTACGGTATTAGAAGCATTTAATTTGAAAAATGTTATTGAAAGATCTCCTGAAAAACTCATTGACGTATCTATCAACACAAGTTTGTCTGAGCATTTAGAAGAACAAGATGGTAAATATAATAAAGATTTTCGGCTTATTATCTCCGAAAAAACTGGAACGAGATAAAACCTGTTGCAAAAGAATATACCACCCACACAGCACGGGGAACTCCCGGGGAGCTCCCGGGGAGCTCTTAAAATTGGTCATAAGCTTCATTTGAACTTCAAACGAACTCGCACGGAGCCCCCTGAGAGCTCCTATGTCCGCTTTTGAGAGCTATGGGAGCTTTATTTAAGCTCGCAGGGAGTTTAAATGAGGCTCCCACGGAGCTCTCAAAAGCGGACATAGGAGCCCCCGAGGAGCTTCATTTAAGCTCGCAGGGAGTTCAAAAAACATGTTTTAAAACTCTCTGCGAGCTTAAATGAAGCTCCCAGGGAGCTACGTGCGAGTTCGTTTAAAGTTCAAATAAAGTTTATGAAAAATTTTATTAGCTCCCCAGGATTTCTCCGTGCTGTGTGGGTATACTTGTAGTCATCAAAAATATATTCAGGTCATTAAAGTTTATCCATGACCCAAATAATTCGTTGTCGGATTATATCGGCTCGCCTCTTATACTAATATGGGAGGATTTTACTTACGAAAAAGACTAAAGTGCGGTCGCCACGTCGCGGCAGTAAGTGCTACTAGTACTAACTCGCTGGTAGCTTGTTTTGTCGAATTTTGTAAGCTTCCCGGGAGTTCAACGAAATGAACTCCCTGGAAGTTTGTTTTGTCGAATTTCATAAGCTCCCTGGGAGCTCAGCGAAATGAACTTCCTAGGAGCTTAATTGGAGCTGTGTGCTGTGTGGGCAATCGTCGCTGTTTAAAACTAAAGCCCGGAGAATGGACTAATATATTTGCCGAAAAAATATGGGAACACACCAAAATTCCTTGTGCTTTCACATTTTAAAATGTGACTGTTCTTCCAAGCCTCAATGCAAAGTCTTTCGTTCGTTTCAATGCTTTATGCAAAGAATGTAAGGCGATATTGTAGGATTTAAGATTGCATTTTGTTTGCTGGCTCGCGTGTATATGTCGTTTTTTTTGGTCGCGCATCGATCATGAGATACCGCGGGATAGCCGAACTCGGCTCGTTGCGAAGGAGACAGTCTTTCGACTCTGCGCTATCATTTGTTTTGACTCTGCGCTATCATCTGTTTTGACGGTTTCACTCTCGAAGAGAGAGGAGCGCAACAGTAGTGAGGGAGTCGATCCTTGAAAGTCGTTCGGAGAGGACGTCGAAAGATTCGTTAACTTTCTTATAACTGTATCCACTATATTCCGACTGTTGTTATAAAATAAATCCCACAGATTTTGGAGGTTCGTCCGGGATCGCAGCCTGGAGTGTAGTGTCAGTTATACGAATATAAGAAGTGTATCAGAAGTTTCAAGACGCAATAATGACGGAACCAGGCGCGGTGAACGCTGATCTGGCTACGAAGTTGACGAACATGACGCTGGTCCAAGTAAAAGAAGAACTCAAGAAACGAAAGCTGAAAACGACGGGACCGAAAAACGAACTTGTCTTGAGATTGTTACCATTCAGGCAACTTGAGCTAGAACACGGCGA
Organism: Vollenhovia emeryi; assembly: GCF_000949405.1. NCBI lineage: Eukaryota > Metazoa > Arthropoda > Insecta > Hymenoptera > Formicidae > Vollenhovia > Vollenhovia emeryi. The sequence goes on along the minus strand of NW_011966538.1, from coordinate 92 downwards.
AGTAGGGCATCACGACGAAGCTCAGGACGAGGGCGACGACGAAGATAGAGAACGAAGAAGTAGTGAAGGCGATACAAGCAAGTAGGGTATAG
>NW_011966537.1:24778-27679 GCF_000949405.1 Vollenhovia emeryi | reverse complement strand
GACAATCCGGAGACCAGAACCGGGGAAAGCGGGAAACGCTTCGTTACACTTGTACAGTCGTTAACGCTCGCTCGCTCGTATACGCCTTGTCGCTCGCGTTGTTTCGTCACGACTCTCCCGGTCGTCTCCGCGCCTCTCGCGGCATCAGATACGCCACGCGCGGCCGACATGCCAGTCACTCGGCGGGAAAACAAAAAAAAGAAATGTATATAGACTGTCTCGCGGAATAAAATAAAAAGTATCTTTCTACACTCGGCCATCCGACGACATCCCCAGATGCTACGCTTCATCTCCGGACTGGATATCTTCTAGGGAGTTAATCCATGGCTTCATGTACTCTGCAGCCGTGGATGTTTCGCGGGGTCCCTCCCCCTCTCCTATCTTCTGTACGATGTATCTGTCGTTTCGTAATACTCGTTTGACTCGATACGGGCCAAAGTACTTTGTCGCTAATTTTAATCCGGGTCCACCTTGCATGCGCTTGATAGCGACCAGGTCGTCTTCTTTGTATGCATTCGGTGTCTTCCTCTTCTTATCATAAGTCCGTTTGTTTTCCTTCTGGATCTCGGCGATGTCCCTTTTTGCCTGTTGTCGCAGTATGTCTCGTTTTTCCAAAAATGATTCAGCGTCTTCCGCTTCCAGAAGATCGTTAAGTATCGGATCTTCTTTTATTTTCATACGTGTCCCGAATAAGAGTCGGAAAGGTGATACCTTGGTGCTTCGTGAGGGTATGTTATTTAGATATTGTTGAGCTCGGGCGACATATTTATGCCACTGAGCCGGATTCGGCGCTGACAATTTTGTCAGTACTGGGATTAGGATACGGTTGACCCGTTCTACTTGCCCGGTTCCTCGTGGGATCCCTGTCGCAATGGTTGAGTGTTCGATGTGTTCTTCTGCACAATATGCTTGGAAGTCGTGTGAGGTAAACGCCGTCCCTTGATCCGAAATTATCCTCCTTGGATTCCCAAAAACAGCGCTCTGTTGCATCAATTTATGTAGTACTTCCACGGTGCCGGTCGACTTCGTCGGGTACAGCCACACAAATTTTGTGAAGGCATCGACGACCAGGAACACATGTCGGTAATTCTTCTTAGTAGAAGGCAGAGGACCTAGGTGGTCTATGTGGTAGGTGTCCAATGGACTCTCTCCCTTGGGGATCGGATGCAACCATCCTTCCTTCTTCCCAGACTTCTTCTCGGCTAGGACACAGTTGATGCAATTTTGTATGACGCACAGTTGATGCAATTTTGTATCCTCGATCTTCTTGCGCATTCCTTTGAACCAGTAATTCATTCTTATCAACTTGTCGGTTTTGTCTGCTCCAAAGTGGCCTTGCTCGTGTGCTTGTCGGATAATGCTGTTTTGCATCAATCTCGGGACAACTATCAACATATCTCCATTTAGTTTCTTGCATACAAGTCCATTTTCGACGATGTATTCTTCACCTCGACCCTTTGTTATTTGTTCGCGAATATTCGATATCTCTACGTCGTTTTCCTGGTTCCTGCGCAGTTTACTCAGTATGCTATCCTCGCATTCCGTTACTAGCATGGCCGTCGGTAGTGCGTTTCGACTGAGAGCGTCGACATGTCGCATACTTTTCCCTGGACGATGCTCGACTGTATACTGGAAGTCTTGTAGAAAGAGGGCCCATCTGGCAATTCGTGTACAGACGTCGGTCTTCTTCATGGTTTGAATAAAAGCTTGGCAATCTGTAACGATTTTAAACGATATTCCAATTAAATAGACTCGGAATTTTCGTAGCGCCTTGATGATCGCTAGAACCTCCAACTCGTAGCTGTGGAACTTTGCTTCGCTCTCTGTGGTCTTTCCGCTTGCGTAGTACACGGGATGAAAAAGACGATCCTCGCTATCCCGCTGCAATAGTATCGCTCCATAACCTCGAGAGGATGCATCCGTATGCAGCTCGGTCTCGGCGCTTGGACAGTAGACTCGCAAAATAGGTTGTTGACTAAGAGCCTCCTTTAGTCGTTCGAACGCGCGCTTTTCGTCGTCACCGAAACGGAATACAACTTTATCTTTCAATAAATTCGTCAACGGATATGCTATATTGGCGTATTTAGGAACGAATTTCCTAAAATATCCAGTGAGTCCTAAGAAACTCTGTACCGTTCTCTTATCGGTCGGCGTAGGGAAATTTCTCACTGCATTAGTCTTTTCGTCGGAGGGAGTAACTAGCCCATTTTCTATAATAAATCCTAAATAATTAACCCGCGTCTTTAAAAACTGACACTTTCTCCAATTGATTTCTAGACCGCGCTTACTTGCAGTTCGCAATACTTCTTCTAAATACTGAAGCCCCTCCTGGACATTGCTGGACGGTATAATTAAGTCGTCCATGTACAACGATACTCTATTCTTTGTGACTAATTCGGCAAAAACAGCATTAACATACCTTTGGAAGTATGCTGGCGACGTACTAAGCTCAAAAGGCATTCGTAGGAACTCGTAGTGTCCGTTAGGAACTATAAATGCCGTATACTTACAGCTATCTTTCGCAACTGAGACATAGAAGAAACCGTTCTTAAGATCTATAGTACTAAATACTTTTGCTCCGCGCAATCGATCGATTTGATTTTCTATATTAGGTAACGGGTATCTCGTCTTAACTATTTTCTCGTTCAGCTTTCTGTAATCTACGCATAGTACCACTCTCGTAGTACCGTCTCTTTTTTTTACTAATACGACTGGACTAGCGTATTCTGAGATTGACTGTCGAATAATACCCTCGCTTAACCATTCACGAATCTGTTCGTCAAGTATTTTTTGTTCCACGTCAGCTAACCTACGAGCACGTCTGTATACTGGTGTTTCGTCTTTCAAAACAATGTTTAGCTCGATCCCTACATCTTGAATTTTCTCAGGCTTATAATCCGG
>NW_011966537.1:18692-24011 GCF_000949405.1 Vollenhovia emeryi | reverse complement strand
GGTCGATTCCGTTTACTACAACGCTTTTGCAACATTTATCCGTCTTACTATGAGTCGCGTTACAACTCTGATCTTTATCTTTACTCGTCACTTTATTGCCTTTTGCCGCGGGTCATTTCGTCGCGATGTGCCCATATTCTTCGCATCGAAAACACTTGATACCCTTCTCTTTATTCGGACAAGACGCGCTCAAATGATTTTTGTCCCCGCAATTAAAGCATCTTTTAACCTCTTGCTTGCCCGTCTCGGAACGCGCGACTTTCTTTCTCTTATCGTCGGTTTTACTTTGTTTCGACTTAATTTTCATTATTTCGTACACTTCTAATTTACGTTTTAACTCGGAAATACTTTTCGCGCCGTATAAGATAACCTTATTCACCTCTTCATCGTAAATACCGTCTATTATATACTGGATCACCGCGCTGACTTCCACCTTCGCTCTGGACGCAATCTCCATCATCTTGTAACAGTATTCCTGATACGATTCGTCTGCTTTCTTCTTTCTTCTTCGTAGTTCTCGATGTACGTCATGACTGTCGATCTTCTGAGCGAATTCTCGTTTCAACGCCGTCTTTACGTCCATCCACGTCTTCCCTCGCACCTCGTACTTCACAAACAGCTTCGCCGAACCACGGAGGAGTTTTTTCACGTAGATCGTCTTTTGAACGTCGTTCCATTGGCACAGGGTTGCCGTTTCGTCGAAGTCCTTGAGCCATTGTCTAATATTTTTACCGTCGTCACCGCTGAATGTATCTATCGAATCTTCGACGTCTTTAAAGGTTAGGAGATATCTCCTGTGCCTATGCGATACTCCTGGGGGTGATCGCTGTCGTCTGTCGTCTTCCAATTCGTCGCTGGAATCCGATTCGCCGTCGTCGTCGCGATCCGCCCGATCACGCTGCTCGTCGTTGCTATCGTCTGCGTCTTCGTCTTCGTCTTTCTGACCTTCGAGAAGTGTCGCTGCTCGGAAACGTTCTACCAGGTCCGCCTTATTTCCCGTCGTCTTGTAGTTGCGTCGTTTTAATTCGTCTCTTAGTTAAGCCACCGTCATGGCCCCAACTCTTGCAACGTCTTGTTCTTCGTCGTCCTTTCTCCTCTTTTCGTCGCTTGTCGCCATCTTGTTACTCGCCTTTTCCTTTTCCACTCGTAATCCCGGCTGAGCCCCCAAGTTGTGGGTGTCGAATTGGGTGTTGGTCAGGATAGGGGATGGAAAGATATCCTCAAGAACCCACGGTTACTGATATACGTTGTATATTTGGGTAATACGGGTGGAAAACTTAAACTTGTACAGTCGTTAACGCTCGCTCGCTCGTATACGCTGTTCGTGCAATATATTGGTTGAGTTTGTTTGCATATATGTCTATGTTTCGCAATTATTTTCAGTTTATTGAGTTCACGTATTTAGTTAGATGTTATGCGTCTTGTATCTTATGTATAACGTCTTTTTTAAGTTTAAGTTACATTTGTGAGCGCTAGATAGATGGCGCAAAGAGAAAGGAAGTAGTAGAAGTCTTTCGTCAGCGCACGAACGAACGTCGTTGTAAGCCACGTATTCAGTATCCGAATAAATATCAAATTTAAACTCTAAACAGTGTGAAAAGTCAATTAATACGTGCCGAGCACCGGTCCTCGCATGAGGACACTACATACTTTTGGTCCTTCGAGCCGGATACATCAGAAAAGGCAGCGCAAGTTCGTGCCCCTAACCTCGAAGCAACGATCCGCGTACGAGATCACAAAGACTCGTTCGCGCATGTGTGGCGCTACCAGGAGAGTTGCCATCTTATCGTGCACCTCGCCGCACGCGATTGAGGTTAGACGAAAGATACGGTCGTTCCGAGAGTGAATTTGCATATTAGCTTCTCGTGAACATTAGACATACCCGAGTGGTAGGCATTGTCGAGCAAGTGACGGTCTCAACGTCACACAACAACAATGACCGACGCAGCAGCGAATCTAAGGGCATTCAAGGCCACACGCAAGCAAGTAAAGGGAAGTCTCACGCGGGTCAGTACATACTTAGCCGGGTTAAGCGTTCCAGACGTATCAATAATTGAGTTGCGTCAGCGTTTACGAAAGGCAAGTGAGCTGTTGGGGATCTTTCAATGAAGCACAAGCAGCGATCGAACAACTCGAGCCCGAGGAAGCTAACGAGCCGATTCACCTCGCGGAAAGAAACACATTCGAGAGCAGATATTTCGCAGTTACCGTTGAGCTGGAAACGTTGATTGAGGAAAAGAGCGCAGCCGAAAGGGCAGCTCAAGCAGCCCGCCAAATTAATATAACGACAGATACATCAAGTCATAGAGAGGGCACGCCCACTTCGCAGGCAAGTACCATTCCAAACGAACACTTAAAATTACCGCGTGTTACGTTGCCTACTTTTTCAGGAAAGTTTGAGGAATGGATTCCCTTTAGAAATATGTTTACAAGCATGATCCATGAAAATACGACGCTGCCTAACGTACAAAAAATGCAGTATCTTTTGTCGGCTTTGACGCATGAAGCCAAGGACATTATTAGTTCTCTGGAGGCATCGGACGTGAATTATAGTGAGGCCTGGAAAATGCTTAAGGACAGGTACAATGACGACAGCTTAATAATACAGAAGCACGTCAAAGCATTGTTCGAGCAGCCTATGCTTACAAAGGAGAATTATTTCGAGTTACGGCAGTTATTAGATAATATGCTCAAACATATACGAGCACTCAAGGCATTGAAGAGGCCGACACATCAGTGGGACGATCTCTTGATCCATCTAGTAACAAGTAGAATGGATCCCATCACGAACAAGGAGTGGGAAACCACCATCAAGAGAGGTGAAATACCTACCTTCAATCAATTGACGGAGTTTCTGACACAACGATGCCGAGCATTGGAAGCGTCATCTCGAAGTCAGCGGACTGCGCTCAATATGCAGAAGGTGAATAAATCAGACAAAAATAAAGGCACAACGGCGCACGTGGCGACAACAAACATCATGTGTGCTTATTGCGCAAAGGGAGACCATCCTATTTTCAAATGCGCTAGTTACCTGGATCTAAAGGTGGATCAGCGTATAAAGGAAGCGAAGTCTCGTAAGTTGTGTTTAAATTGTCTCAAAGCAGCGTCTCACCAGGCGAAGCAATGCACTTCGGGATTCTGTCGAAAATGCCATAAACGACATAACACGTTGCTCCATTTGGAACAAACAACTACGCAGCCTGAATCGGATTCCAAGAAGACATCTACGCCCCCGGATAAAGAAGGCGTGATATCCACAACGGTGAATCATGCCTCTATCGGACAAGCTAGACAGGTAATTCTCGCGACGGCAGTAGTCAACGTCGTGGACGTAAGAGGCGCTTTGCGGCCGTGCCGAGCACTCTTGGATAGTGGATCGCAGTCGTGTTTCATCACCTCTAAGTGTGTCAAGAAACTAGGTGTCAAGCAATACGTCACAAACATACCAATCTTTGGCGTGGGCGATTTGGCGACTCAGACACGTGGACTCGCAAAAGTGACAATACAATCAAGGATCAACGGATTCCAGGCTAAGCTTGATTGCCTAATAATTGAGAAAATAACACAAGATCCAGTAAATCGTCTTAACATTCGCAACTTGCAGATCCCGGACGGCATTACATTGGCGGACCCTGAATTCGATCGTCCAGCCGACGTGGATATATTACTCGGTGCAGAAATCTTCTTGGACTTACTGTGCATCGGAAAGATCAAGCTTTCAAATTGTCAACCAGCTTGGCAGAAAACGCTGCTCGGTTGGGTGGTTTCTGGCAACTTTATGGTTCACGACCAGCCAAGGAATGCGACAATATGCAATCTATCCGTCAACGAGCAACTCAACTCAAGTCTCGCACGCTTTTGGCAGGTCGAGCGTGCGGAGCGACAAAACACGCGAACTCCTGAGGAGCGCATCTGCGAGGGACATTTCGCACAAACCTACAGGCGCAACTCTGAAGGTAGATTCATCGTAACCATGCCCACTAGACCGGAGGTACTGCAGAAGTTAGGTGACTCAAAGGATATTGCCTTGAAGAGATTCGTGACTTTGGAACGTAAGTTGAATCGGGATTCTGAGTTGAAGAGAGAGTATACGGAATTTATACACAAGTACTTGGACTTACATCACATGAGAGAGCTTCAATCGAACGCAACATTGACTCACAACCCAAGTGTGCAGTATTACTTACCACATCATTGCGTGATAAAGGAGACGAGCGCGACCACAAGACTTAGAGTTGTTTTCGATGCGTCTAGTCAAACCACAAGTGGAATTTCATTGAACGATGCTTTACTGGTTGGTCCGGTCTTGCAGCAAGAATTATTCTGTATACTACTTCGATTTAGAAGCTTCGAGTATGCCCTGACCGCTGACATTGCTAAGATGTACAGGCAGGTGCTGCTAAATGAGGCTCAGATCCCTCTACAACGTATCTTATGGCGAGATCAACCAACAGAAGAAATCAAGACTTACGAATTGGTAACACTCACATACGGAACCGCACCAGCTTCATTCCTAGCCACCAAGGTCATACAACAACTAGCGAAGATGGAAGAGGAGCGATTCCCCATAGGAGCAAAGATAGCATGTCGTGACCTTTATGTCGACGACTTAATAACAGGAGCGAACTCAATGGAAGAAGCGTTAGCGATTCGTGCTCAGATAACGGCATTACTCAAGGGTGGAGGTTTCGCACTGAAAGTGGACCTCAAATCGCGAAGAATTACTAAAAGGGTTTCCTGAGTCATCCATCAGCAATACAATACTGGAATTGGACAAGGATGGAACTGCTAAAACTCTAGGCATCAAATGGAATCCGTCAAAAGATGTGCTACAATACACGATTGGTGTGCAAGCACCTCAGACAAGCGCTTGCACCAAAAGATCAATGTTATCTAGTATCGCTCAGATATTTGATCCACTTGGACTCGTGGGACCGGTGATCGTGACCGCCAAAATCATGATTCAGAAGCTCTGGAAACTTCAGATTGATTGGGACGAATCGCTGCCCTCGGAGATTTATACAGAATGGATAGACTACGTCATGAAGATACAAGAGCTCAACGAATTTAAAGTACAACGCAAGGCATTCGTTTATGGAAAAGACGTACAATTCGAGCTTTACGGATTTTGTGACGCAAGCGAACGAGCTTATGCTTGTATTTATGTACGAAGCATCGATTCTCACGGAGGTATTCAAATGCATTTACTCTGTTACAAATCTCGCGTGGCTCCTGTCAGAGTGATCACTATTCCGAAATTGGAGCTATGTGGTGCTGAGTTACTTACAAGATTGATGGACAAGGTCAAACATGCAC
>NW_011966537.1:12160-18592 GCF_000949405.1 Vollenhovia emeryi | reverse complement strand
TAGAGATCGACATAAAAAAATGCTATTATTGGACGGATTCTTCTATAGTGCTGCATTGGATCAAAGCCACTAACAAGAAACTACCTGTTTTCGTGGCTCACAGAGTTGGCGAAATACAGGATCTAAGCGCGGTCGACAGTTGGAATCACGTAGGAAGCAAGGATAACCCAGCCGATTTAGTGTCAAGAGGAGCACATCCGAGAGAATTGGCTGACTCTCAGCTTTGGTGGAGAGGTCCTTCTTGGCTGCAGGTAAACATCATCGTCCAGCATCATTCAGAGATCGTGGACATGGAGGAAAGTCAACTGAACGAAAACGATACCTCGACGGTTCTGTCAATGCCTATTCAAGCAGACGTCGATCCATTCAGCAAGTTTTCTGAGTTCAAGAAGCTCATTCGAGTCGCTGCGATGTGCATACGATTTGCACGCTTCTGTGCGAAGAAAAACGAGATTAAAGCTTCAGGTCCATTGTCACCCGAAGAAATAGAATACGCTAGAAAGTGTATAATCAGGAGAGAGCAACGAACAGCGTTCTGTGAGGAGTTACGAGCGTTAAGAAAGGGCATCGAGATGTCACGTAAAAGTAGCGTGAGAGCAATGAATCCTTTTCTCGATGAGGATGACATTTTGCGTGTCGGTGGCAGATTGGAGCATTCGGAACTTCATCAGGACGCTAAGCATCCTATACTTTTACCTCATCACTCAAGATTAGCTAAATTAATTATTCAGTATGAGCATAAGAAGAATCTTCACGCTGGAGTTGAGGCGACACTCGCCGCAGTACGACTTCGATATTGGCCGATCAGGGCGCGCGGAACGGTCAAAGGACTGCTACGTCAGTGCATCACGTGTTTCAAGGCCCGACCACGAATATCGGAGCAAATAATGGGCAACCTCCCGACGCATAGAGTTGCGACTGCGAGACCATTCAGTTCTACTGGCGTAGACTTTTGTGGTCCTATATTCATCCGCGAAGGAAGACGCAAGAATAGCAAACATATTAAGGCCTACGTTGCAGTATTAGTATGTATGGCCACGAAAGCTGTTCATTTAGAGGTCGTATCGGACCTGAGCACGGACGCCTTTCTTAACGCCTTTAAACGCTTCATTAGTCGCAGAGGAAAACCAAGTCTCAGACAACGGCACGAACTTTGTCGGTGCCAATCGGGAGCTGGAAGACCTCAGAAAGCTATTCGCTCAAGAAGATCATCAACACAAGATTATTGACGCAACTTCCAGCGAAGGAATAAGATGGCATTTTATCCCTCCCCGAGCGCCACATTTCGGTGGCTTGTGGGAGGCTACAGTTCATCTTTCAAGGGTCATTTCTACAAAGTAGCTTCAGAAGCCGCACTAACCTTCGAGGAAGCCTCCACGCTCGTCACACAAATAGAAGCGATTCTCAATTCGAGACCATTGAACGCTCTCTCATCGGATTCTAATGACTTGAATTATCTGTCCCCAGGTCACTTTCTTGTAGGCAGCTCACTGGTTTCTTACCCTGAGCCAAACATAACTCAGGTTAAAATAAATCGTCTGTCGAGATGGCAGCGGCTGGAGCAGATACGCCAGCATTTCTGGAAACGCTGGTCACTCGAGTATCTGTCACAATTGCAACGACGTGCCAAATGGCATACTAATCGCGGCGAACAGCTCAAGGTTGGTCAACTGGTGCTATGTAAAGAGGATGGACTGCCGCCATTGAGATGGATGCTGGGTAGAGTACAGGAAGTCTGTCCCGGCAACGATAACATCATCAGAACTGCTATTGTAAAAACTGCTAGAGGAGTCTTTAAAAGGCCCGCCGTAAAATTAAGCGTACTTCCCATTGAGTCTTCTACGAATCTTAAAGAAGATTAACTATTTCAGAGATTTTCATAAGACTAATATACATTATAATTTCTTTTGTTACTTGATTAGAAATCACATTGTTATATGTAAAATGCGATGTTGATGCCCATATAAGGCATCAAGGCGCGCGGTATGTTCGTGCAATATATTGGTTGAGTTTGTTTGCATATATGTCTATGTTTCGCAATTATTTTCAGTTTATTGAGTTCACGTATTTAGTTAGATGTTATGCGTCTTGTATCTTACGTATAACGTCTTTTTTAAGTTTAAGTTACATTTGTGAGCGCTAGATAGATGGCGCAAAGAGAAAGGAAGTAGTAGAAGTCTTTCGTCAGCGCACGAACGAACGTCGTTGTAAGCCACGTATTCAGTATCCGAATAAATATCAAATCTAAACTCTAAACAGTGTGAAAAGTCAATTAATACGTGCCGAGCACCGGTCCTCGCATGAGGACACTACATACGCCTTGTCGCTCGCGTTGTTTCGTCACGACTCTCCCGGTCGTCTCCGCGCCTCTCGCGGCATCAGATACGCCACGCGCGGCCGACATGCCAGTCACGCGGCGGGAAAACAAAAAAAAGAAATGTATATAGACTGTCTCGCGGAATGAAATAAAAAGTATCTTTCTACAATATCATCGTTAAATTTATCGTAAAATAAAAAACAACATATAAAGTATAACTATTTCTTATGTTCTTGTCCTGTTTGGTTAAATAATGAAGCATAGTATGCAAATATATTATTGACGTAAAAAGCGCATGATCAAATAATTATAATAATATTTTCTAGTACATATTAAAAGATTATGAATAAAATGAACAAAAACTGAAATGTTAATTTTTATTCACTGTAGCATCTCTTGAGTCAGCTCGAAAGAGTGCAACAGACTCTACTTATGAAACGACTGATGAAGAACGACTGGGTCGAGGGAAGAGGCAATATGTTTCATACAGTCGGTTCAGAAATGATGAAGAAGAAGAAGATTCTGATTATTATCAATCACGAAAATATAATAAAAGTAAGGTATTATTGATATTTTACTATAGTTGCGTTTACTTTAGACGCTTTTGTACTAAAAGCATTATTCTACCTTTATTCAGCATATAATGAGCAATAAAGATTGTTTTACGCTATTAACAAAAGTATCCTAAATAAACTCGTCCTATTTTGTTTATAATACAATTATAATCGTTAAATATATTTTTTGTATGTTTAATAACCTTGCACTGTTTTTATTTACAATATATATTATATTATATATATGTATTAGTTGCAATGTAATATTTGTGTACATAAAGACCTAATATTGAAATTAAATTATTTGGTTGTTTACAGAGAGGGAAATGAGTAAGAGTACTACAGTAAATGTTCAGGCAACATTACCATCATGTCCTTCAAACTTGGACCTTAATAGCGGACAATCCAACATATTGAATGATCATACAATTAATAATGCAAGCGGATTCAGCCAAAAAACTATACAAAATGGTATCTTTTTAAGATAATATGTACAATTATAATTATTATTGCAATTACAGTTATTTGTATACTTCTAGAAGAAAGAAATGACCCATTGAGGATAGATGATAGCGAGGGTGAATGTTCCAATCTGAATGAAACATCAATAATATTACAAGGTAATAAATTATAATATTACAATCACCAAACATTAATTGCAATACTACAAATTTATTTAGTACTTTGCACGTTAATTAAATGTTGTAGATAATGTTCTCCCGGTCAGAAACTTAGAAGACATCATTAATGTAAAAGGTATTATTTTTGCATATTATTTGCATTAAATTAACTAATTAAACTTACTAATTATCACTTTGTAACGTAATTTGTTGTGTTCATAATTTTTTTGCAGATATTGTAGATAACATGAAACAAATGTTGCGCATGCAAGCAGCATCAAATATTGTGTTGAAAGATATACAGCAACGATTATCAAAGATAGAAGTTGCCAGTAAACGCCGCACATTAAGTCCTATCAATATTAATGATGATTGCATAGCGCGATTTTTACCATTAACGACAATTGCTGTGGTGAAAGAGTTTGATGCATTACTAAAAGTATCAGCTGAAGCCGTGATACAATTTGTAAGTACAAAAATTTTAGCTTAATCAGCATTTGATATTATTAGAGGAGATTATTAGACATTTATCGATGTTTCCGATTTTTAAATCTTTGTCATGACTTTTCTATATTCCTCTATTTTTAACAGTATTTGTGTTTTCACTAATTGATTGAAGAATATGATAATAAAATCATTTAATTATATATAAATTATTATACAAAACTGTATTGTACATTTCTGTTGCAATATTATTGAACACTTTATGATTTAAAAACACGATTTTAAATATAATTTTTTATCTTGTTTCAGAAACAGTTTTTGTCAAAAACGGGTGGGAACAATGCCAGAGATAATATTCACCGTATTCTAAAAAAACATTAACAAATGAATGTTCCATGAAATGTTGTTCTTGGAAAGGACTACGAAATAATTTCAAAGTTTTAAACTTACATTTCATCGAAATTATTAAAAGTAAGTTATACATGTATTATAGATGTATGTGACTACAAATTACAACTTTTTTCATAATGGTTTTATTAATTCTTTATCTCTTTTCTTTCTTTTCAGAAGAAGTAACATCACGTTATGTTACATTAACGGAAACAGAATTTGATAACATAGTTACAGAGTGGATACGCTTTGCAGCACAGCGAAATAAGAGAGACAAATCAAAGGAAACGGTTGACGGAAATGATAAAGAAAACATTGCTGATCCAAACCATGAAGAAAGTAACTAAAAATAAAAGTTGCATTATGTATGCATGTATATATTTATATACATTACCTCTGTAAACTCGATGTAAAGGATTTCACTGGTGCGGATTCTGTCATCTGAAGGAAACAGTACCGGTGATGGTTATAAAACAAGCCAGTGGGTGCTGGAACTGTTCCCTTTTAAAGATAGAGTCCGCACTGGCTACGCTAGTGGGTGCTGGGACTATCTTTTTTGGGAACAGAGTCCGCGCTGGCTACGCTGGACTGTCACTCTTGGGTGGCATAGTCTGCACCAATGGGATTTTTAAATCGAGTTTACTACGGTTACCTGAATGTTATCTTTCTTTTATTTTTGAATTGCGAGATCTCAGAGTATACATTATAATTTTGTAAAGTGCAAACTTATTTCTAACATTCTGCAAAGTTTTGGTTTTTCTAATATTCTCTTGGTCTTTTATAATATAATTTGGTTTGGACAATGCCCTTGATCATAATTAACGTTTTGCAGAATGCAGAATGTTTGAAGTATTTGAATGTTTCAAATTTCTTGTGTGATTCTGTATTTTTAAATGTATATTTTTGGTCACACTGCGACTGACATTCTGCAAAATGTTGGAAATTTGTTTTTACATTGTCCATTCTGTAAAATGTTAAAAATATTATTTCCGTTTCTTTAAATATGATATATTTTCGGTAACTCCGCCCGACATTTTGCAAAATGAAAGAAATTCGTTTTCATACGTTTCATTCTGCAAAATGTTAGAAATATGTTGTCCGTTTATATAATCATGTCTTTTCCATAACACTGCGCCTGACAGTCTGTAAAAAGTTAGAAATACGTTTTCACACGGTTCCGTTTCTTTAAAAACATGTATTTTCCGTTACACTGCGCTTGACATTCTGCAACATATTAGAAATATGTTAAATATTTTCCGTTTCGTTAAATATTATGTATTTTCGGTAAAAACGCCTGACATTTTGCAAAATGTTTGAAAATCGTTAATACCTGTGTTCGTTTTCTCCCACTGGGAGCAGAAACTATACTGAAAGTCTATAATTTACGTAACGTAATCTACAGAGTTTCAGTATAGTTTGTGCTCCCAGTGGGAGAAAACAAACGCAAGCATTACATTCGCCAAATGTTAGCAATATATATATTTTCCGTTTCTTTGAATATGTATTTTTGGTAATACCGCCTTATATAATGCAAAATGTATGAAATTTGTTTTCACATGGTTCATTCTGCTAAATATTAGAAATATGTTTTCTGCTTTAAATATTATGTTTTTTCGGTAACACCGCCTGACATTTTGCAAAATGTATGAAATTTGTTTTCACATGGTTCATTCTGCTAAATATTAGAAATATGTTTTCCGCCTTAAATATTATGTTTTTTCGGTAACACCGCCTGACATTTTGCAAAATGTTAGAAATATGTTGTCCGTTTGTATGGTAAATATTTACTCTTACATAGCACCCGCCAATCAACTTCCGTTTGACCTTGATGTTGACCTTGACCCCCAAGGAGGTCAAGGTCATTGCCCATTCCCGTCGCTCATTGTTTGTTAAAAAGTTATGAAGAAAATAAGTTTGGTTTATGTGTAAGTTGCAAGTGCGTTTAGCACGGCGCGCTGCGCGCGCCCCACCCCCTCCCGCCCCCCACCCCCGCCCCACCCCCTTCCCCTCTCCTACCCCACCACGCAACCCATGTTGTGTCGCTACAATTCGTCGGTATGACAGAAAGTGGCAAGTTGCATAGACATAAAAGATAGACCCAGTATAA
>NW_011966537.1:5762-10644 GCF_000949405.1 Vollenhovia emeryi | reverse complement strand
CCTTGACTTCCTTGGGGTCAAGGTCAACATCAAGGTCAAACGGAAGTTGATTGGCGGGTGCTATGTAAGGGTAAATATTTACCCAATTAAAATTCAATCAAGTAAATATTCATTTTTTTATCATCTTACCTTAATACTTTTTTGAACAGAATAATGATACAAATCAACTGGCTCAACAAATCAATAAAAAAAATTTTTTTATTGCTTGTTACAAAATTGTTTATTTTCTTTACACCAGTTGATTTGTATCATTATTCTGTTCAAAAAAGTATTAAGGTAAGATGATAAAAAATGAATAGTTTACAAGATATTTTGTAATTTACATCAAAATATTGGAACTTTCAAACCTTAATAACTTAAAAAGTTCTTAATAAAAAAATACTTTATTATAGCGTTTTGGAAAGCTCTCGAGGTTAGCTACAAAAATATGTAATAAAAAATAGGGGATGCCATTTAAAAAAATTGGTGTGACCTTTATGTGACCTTCAAATAATTCTTCAAGGTCAAACCTATGGTACCGTCTTATGGCCCCCTCGAAACCATACAACTTTTGTCTGAAACTTTTTTTTATTTGATGTGCAGTTCTCGAGATTTTTCGTTGTCTCAAAATAAAAAACTCACCCTGTATATCTGTGTTTGCTGGGACCACGGCTCCATAGCCCTGTTCGCTTGCAGCACAAAATCCATGCAAATCACGTCTCACTACACGCTTCACCGCAACAGCGCGAGGCACGCGTATCGAAGCCAGCGCAGGTAATTCTGATCTGTATCTTTCCTAACGTAAACATACCTCGGCGGGGGGTTGATCATCCCAGTCGACCTTCAATACCCATAGCTTTTGTATCAAGCGCTTGGCTGCGAACGTGAGAGGAGTCAAGAAGCCTAATGGATCGAATATTCGCGCCACTTCCGAGAGAATCGTGCGCTTAGTACATTCCCTGCTCAATGGGTTGACCTGGAAACCGAAGCTATCTGATTGGGCATACCAGCGAAGTCCCAATATCTTCAGAAACTGTTCTTCCGCTG
This sequence comes from Vollenhovia emeryi, assembly GCF_000949405.1. Taxonomy (NCBI): domain Eukaryota; kingdom Metazoa; phylum Arthropoda; class Insecta; order Hymenoptera; family Formicidae; genus Vollenhovia; species Vollenhovia emeryi. The sequence continues at coordinate 9,618 of NW_011966537.1, read as the reverse complement.
ATTCAAATGAGAGCAGCGAACGGTCACAAAGGGTGGGATCCAGATCGCCCAGAACAGCTGGGTGGCTGCTGCTCCATTTTCTGAACTCGAACCTGCACTTGCGAGTAGCTGCTGCAGTTGTCTCTGAAGCTCCCGGGCTTCCTCCACCGAATGCACGCTCACCACTATGTCGTCCACGTAAAGCGATGTCTTCAAAGCGGCTGAGGCCAAAGAATAACGCCCTTCACCCGGTCGCCAGTTGCAGTAAACAACGAACCGCTAGATAGGGAGAAGGTGCGATCCCGAAGGTAACCGTTTTCAATCGATAATCTGCAATCGGAGCCTCCTCCGTAAAGCGCCAAACAATTCTCTGTCACGTTGACTAGGATCTAGCCATTCTTGACGGAACATTTGCTTTACATCCGCGGATAGTGCCACTGTTCCAAAACGAAATCTTAACAAAATAGCCATTATGTCTACCTGCAGCTTCGGACCGGCCAACAGCGTTCGATTAAGCGACAACCCATTGCTGCACACGGCCGACGCGTCAAATATTACTCGCAGTTTTGTCTTTGTACAATCTAGTTTCAACACCCCATGATGAGGCAAGTAGAAAACAGCTCCGTCCGTTGGGAATGGCTGGGTTATCAATTCCATGTGACCATTATCCAGATAATCCTGCATGAACTGGTGATAGTCAACCTTAAACCCTGCATCCGATCGAAATCTACGCTCAAGCGAGCGAAATCTATTTATAGCCATTTGGCGTGAATCAACAAAACAAGGATTGTCCCCTACAAAGGGGGTATGATACTATAAAACGACCTGAGACTTCACGACGTGTAGTTCGCGCAAATAATTCCTCGCATCTCCTGTCTTCCTCCGAGTTTGTAGAGATATCAGGAACTTCTTCCAACTGCCAAAATCGACTGAGGAAGTCATCAGATGTGTCAAGAGTCAAGAAGGAATGCACCGGGCGCGGTGCGCGCGATGATACGGAACCCAGGAGGACCCATCCGAAAATAGTGTTGAATGCATCCGGTTCACCTCTTGCTCCCACTCGACGACCATCCTGCAGTAAGGACGTAAACACATCAGCTCCAATTAGCACATCAATAGGACCTGGCTGGTGATAGTGCGGATCGGCAAGCTTGAGCCCATCCAAATGATTCCAAGGCTCGCTCTCAATGTGACTGCCAGGCAATTGGGCAGAGATCCACGGTAGAATTGTAGCCTCAATGGGAATACGAGTATCACTCTGGCCACACGGTTGAATTACGAACGAGGCATTACCCCGGGTGGTAGCTGCTCTGGCATTGTTCACCGCCATGATTACTGTGTGCTTCTTGGTCCGACTAAAACCTCCTCTCCGCATGCAGTTCTCGGTAATAAAATTCGCTTGATTAGCGCTATCCAGTAAGATGCGAACAGAGAATGGAGCACCATTTACGTCCAAAGCCTCGGCCCGTACAGTCGACAACAGGACGATGGAGTTCGACCGAGAAACACTCGTCGTGGTAACGAGAGGTTCGTCTCCTTGTGCGAGAGAAACCGTCTCAGCTACTGAGTCAGAGGAGGTGCCGGTAACCGCCGAGGTCACCGTAGATTTCGAAACCGGAAGATGCAACAGCGTGTGATGCTTGGCTCCGCACTCCCGGTAAGTCCACGTCGATGTACACCCTCCAAGCCCATGACCGAGACGCAAGCAGTTGAAGCACATCTTTAGCTTCTTGGCAGTTGAGTGCCTCTCCTTAGGAGGCAGTTTAAAAAAACGAGAACACTTCGCCGCGAGATGTGATTCTCCACAGACTGGACAGGAATCCACGCTCGCCACGAAGGAGGATGCCAAGGCCTTTGACTTCGAGGGATGTCCAGTTATGGATCCCATCCTCTCAGTCATTGATGCAAAAACCTTAATATATTCGCCAAGGAATGCCGTAAGTTGAGCATATTTGGGAATCTCTGTTTTTCGATGCTCCGCCTCGAACTTCTCCTGGAGAGATGGGGTGAGCTTGTCCAATAGCGTATTGAACAAGACGAAATCCCAAGAATCGACCGGGAACTCCATCATCTGCAGCGCCCGAGTATTTGCGTTGAATGTATCCAACAGTTGGCGCAACGCCTTTGCTGAATCCGTCTTCAGTGGCTTAGCATGTACCAGGGAATGCCAATAATTCGTGGACAACCTCCGCTTGTTCTGATATCGTTCAATCAATAAATCGTAGGCGATGGAATAGTGGTCCGGGTCGAATTTCACGTTCTTTATCACCTGAAGCGCTTCTCCCAATAACGAGGCCAACAAGTATTGATATTTTGCAATGTTCGCCAGCTGCCCATTGTGGTGTATCAAAGTGTTGTACAACGCGATGAATGACGGCCAAAAAGACGCGTCCCCCGAGAAGACGGGCAACGCTATCTTGGGCAGTTTTACCTTTGAGGCGGAAACGAGGCGCGATTACTCCGGATCAGCCTCGTTTGACCGAGGCACACTGGTGAGCGCGAAGTACTTGGCCTTTATCTTATAATGGATTTTATCGAACTGGGTCCGCACTTCATCCTCCGTATCAAAATCCGCGGTTGCCTCCTGAAGCCTCTTCAGATGCGAAATCTCAAACTCTCCAGCAATCTTTGCTACCGCAGGATAGCGAGCCAGAAACTCCAATCGTTCCTGAGGACCATCTTCCGCCGTCAGAGCCAACCTGGAGCTCCTGCATCCGACGACAACAGAGTTCACGCCTCGCTTGCGCGCCTCTCGACATTTTGCGAGAATTAGCGAAGGATGGTAACCCCCAAAACAATACCAATAAAAGGAAATAACGACTACCAAAAGTCACAGCAGACATCCCTGCCAACAACAGGAGCACGAGAGAGACCCAAAACGCTCCAATGGAACGGGCCTAAACAATGGTCATGAATATATATATATATATATATTGCGACGATTATTCTCTCTTTTCTACTTTTCTCCGTCCTCCCGTGATACGTGGACGGACGGGTGCTGCCGTCCCGCTCTCGCTGTCGCGCGCGGGTCTTAGGCGAAGGTGCGCGCCGACGACGGGGAGTGTGGTCGCCGGGCGCGAGAAGCGCGGGATGCGGACGGATCGAGTCGTCGTCAAAAACCAAGGGGGGGGGGGGAAATGATAACGCGCCGGAAAGGAACAGGATCTCGGTAGCTCCGCGCGTACCGTGCCGAAAGCCGAAGGTTCGACGCGAAAAGCGAAGATTGGGCGCCAGACGCGGTCTTTCACGCGTCACGTCGCGATACCCGCGAAATAGCACGAACGGCAGGTATCGGCCCTCGCCACGGGCAGGCTAGCTCGCCTAACGGTAGAGGGGCGGGGTGGTGGTTGACGCCACAAGATTCCAGAGGCTACGGGACTTAAGAAATTCACACGACGGACGAGACACACGGAGAGGGAGACGTACACGAAAAGAAACTCAGAAAAATAATATAAATAAAATCGGGTTTAATATAAGGCGGCGTTAACAAGCCGGTTGAGCGGCCGCTATAACGGGCGGCGTCGCGGGCAACAATATATAGTACAAGCCCCGAGATCGGGGGAACAACTCGCCACGATACACTCGACGACACGGAACAATCCGGCGCGAACCCAACGGCAGAAATTATCCATACGCGATAAACCCTACGCGGACGACACGGACGCACTCGACAGTAATTTTCTCGCGAACGGTACGAATACCGTCGCACACGCAACACTCGGCCGGGGCGCTTTGCCCGCGAGACGGGGTACTCGGATCGACGGATCGGCCCGTCTCACAACGACGTGCAATCTTCCGCCGGGCAGTCCCCGACGGCTAACTACGGCGAGCCTTTCGCTCGCTCCCGGCCGCGCCGGCCGCGCTGGTCGGCAGGGGA
>NW_011966537.1:2809-4591 GCF_000949405.1 Vollenhovia emeryi | reverse complement strand
TCCCGCTCCGGACGCACCGTCCTCGCGAAACCCGCCACCGACAGCGGCGGAAGCGGCACGGGGTATCGCAAACACTCACCCCCTCGTTCGCACTCTCTCAATCGCCGGGACTCTACGGCGACGCACCTTCACGCCACACATGCACGCGACACTCCCGCGGCAGGCGTACCCCGCGTGATCTCGCGCAACGCAACCCTCGCGCCGCGAATCTCCAGATCGGCGGACCAGAATTCACGCGATCGCGAGACTCGAATCTCCGACACTCACTCACACACACACAGACGCACGCGAGACCTGTGCCCTGCAGGCTCCGGGGTAACCGCGGTTGCTTGTCGCCGCGACCGGGACACCAAAGAAACTCTACAGCCGACGGGCCGTAGCCCGGGCGACACCAAGCGCGAAATTTTCCCGGCGGCGACAGAGCAACCCGGGCCCGGACGCAATCACACGGCGCGAAACGGACGGAGGAGGATCTCACCGGCACCTCGGCTCTGCCGGGATCGGCAGGCGGCAACGGCTCGTCCTGGGCTCACGCGGGAACTCCCAAATCGGCGGGAAAGCAACGGTAGCGGCAGACCGGGGTCCTCACTCTTACAACTCCGGCAACAGGCTCACTCCAAATTTTCCGCGATCGCGGATCGATAGTTCGGGCCCCCCCCCCCGCGGATGCTCGCGCGAGGCGCGTGCCCCGCGGCCAATCGCGCGACGGCACGCGACAACGCCGGCAGCGATATTGTCTAGACCAGGCGCAGGTGCCCGCGGTATCGCCAAATTTCCTCGCGTTCCCTCGATAGGGCTGTCGCAGCGGCTCCCCCGCTGACGCCCCTCAGGTATCGTGCCACGGGCCCTGGGCTCCTTCCTCCCGGCTCGCTACTCCGCGCGCTCCGTTCCCACTCCGCACGCCTCTCCACCGTGCTCGCCGCGGAATTTGTCCGTTAGCCGGGCCTCTCGTCTTTCCTCCGCCCCCGCGTCCATCCGCACTCACACACTCGCATTCATAGGAACAAAAAAAACAAAATAATCAGCAATACGTCGAAATTTCCGAATAACGGTCGCCTCTCTGGAGACTGCGGCACGGTTTCCCCTAATCTCGGCCTGTTGCCTTGAGGGAGGAACCCGGTGGACGCGCTCGCGGGACGGCAACGTCACAATATATATATTCATAGTATTGTACATTATAGAATAGTAATTATTACCAGTATATTCACACGTAAAATAAATGACACAACTATATATGTATATATGTATATATGTATTTAATATATTCTTATACATGTTTAATAGAATAAATACATTCTTTAAAAATTAAAACACATTGTTCTTGTCTATCCATGAATTGTGCGATCCATCAAATCCCAACCATTTCACATAAACCTTGTCACCCTTCCTGCGCAGTACCTTTTTCACAAGATACACATCTGGGTTAGTGGCGCGATGCAACTCGTACTCGTAGAACGTCCCTGCGACGAGTTCTCCGTGATAATCCTCGAGTAGATATGTTACGGGATTGGTGCGTTGTACTGTAACGATCTTAAACACTTCGGTGGTCCAATTTGGCGTATCACCCTTCTCGAATATCGTCTTGGGTAAACCTTCGGAAAACCCACGCATATGAAATAAGGGATAACAACACTCAATTTCTATGTATTTTTGTGTTCTGAACATGAATATGTAACTTAAACATGGCGGTCGGAACAAGAAATCCATGAGAACCATGAAAAACCCATAAAAATTATGGTTTTTAACATTTATCCCACCAAATATCAAAAATTTTGAAAAATC
>NW_011966537.1:0-1501 GCF_000949405.1 Vollenhovia emeryi | reverse complement strand
TTTCCGACATACAGACCCGTTTTCGAAATACAGACCCGTTTCCAGACCCGTTTACAGACCCGTTTTCGAAATACAGACCCGTTTACAGACCCGTTTCCGAAATACAGACCCGTTTTCCGAAATACACACCCGTTACTGAAACACAGACCTGTTTTCCGACATACAGACCCGTTTTCGAAATACAGACCCGTTTCCAGACCCGTTTTCCAAAATACAGACATGTTTCCGATTCGCCGATACTCGAGTTAATTTACAATAAAACCGGCCTCACGAAGTTCCTCGATAATGGACAGCATCTCGTTGTCATGCGCGTTGTGACCGTCTCGGCGCGAAGCGTCGAGCAATCGTAAGCTGTCCACAAGTTCATTGGGATCATCCCAGTGCACGTAATCACTCGCATTGTTGTTTAGCGTCATAGCGCGAGGTAATCCTTTTCCAGATTTCGTCTTGGACCGGGTCTTTATTCCTTCGTCCGACACTAACGGTGTGATTATATGGTTGTACTTGTACCCCTTAGTACCAAGTTTTTGACCTTTCACGTTGTAATTGCGCTTGTACATATTTGTTGCCAGAAGTATACTCTTGTACTTTTGTAGATCCTCCATCGTGTACTTCTCATCGTCGGGAAGTCTCTTGAAAATCAGCTCGTAAAGACCGTATGCCTTTGTATCGCACGCCATCGAGAATTATATTATCATCGCTCGTCGAACCGTTTACTACCGAGCCTCATTCCATCATTGTCGAGATGAACGCCATACGTAAAATCTATATCACTGTATGTACCGCACCTTTTGGTATGCGGTCCGCGTAGAACTGCCTCAATATATTTTTGGCTCAGCGGACCCAGGTGCGTCTGCAACGCTGCTTGACCCTGTCGCGTTTGTATCTCGCGTTGAACGGCTGTCGGGAGCGAATCCTCCGTGGTTTGGAAAACATCTTCGGATTCAAAAGGTTCGTCGATCTGTGTGGCCACCGCCTCCGCCGTTGCTGGATGTATGGCGCGCGGTGTGGATGTTATCAACGGTGCTCCCAGTGTACTCGATGCATCGTATGATTTATACTGTTTTGACTCGATCGGCGAGTGAACTGGTGAGACTCGACGCTTCTTTACATTTTTCAGTATCGCATCCTTTTCACGCTTACGACCGTACAACGTTTCAATCTCTATGTCGTCGATCGGCTCGTCTTTAATCGCGCGCACCCCGCTGGAGTTGTCAACGATTTTTTTCACCGGCTCAATGATTGGCTTAAAATGAGTCTTCACAGCAATATCATCCTCGATGCTACTGGTCTTCAAAGCGCGATATTTCTTGCGAATTGATTCACTCGTTTTTTTAATCTCTCTCGCAATCTTTTCACGCTTGTTAATATCATCACTCCCAGCCATGCTGACCGCTCACTTTTCACCCAACGGAATACAGGCAACGACTAACCGTTTTGCGGTACAGCAAACATGTTAAATCCCTTTCTGTATCGCCCATTTTTTAGCGCACTGTCCTTG
>NW_011966536.1:16126-18577 GCF_000949405.1 Vollenhovia emeryi | reverse complement strand
ACCGCCATGCGGCGCCTAGCGGCGGCCGGTGAACTACGTAGCGGCCGCCGCGCCGGACCAGCGAGCTCTGCACCTGGAGAATGCCGAGAGGATGAGCCCACGGGCGTGTCCTCCCGGCCCGAGTATATCGAGAGGATTACCCCTTAGGCGTTCGGTAGTAATGGCACAAGGTGCTTTTTTAGAAGCGGTCACTGACTCGAAAGGGAGAAGAAGGCGGGAGCCGACTAGAAGCGCACCCCCCCCCTTTCCCCCCTCCTCCCGCTCCGCCAGTGCCTCCGCGTATCCGGCGTAGTTGTTAATCTCGATACTGCGGAGTCGACGTTGGTGACGTTGTTTAGTTCCGTAACAACTACCATGTTGAGAAAATTGACAGATTCAGAGAGACGATTGATTCAATCTGTATCTTTTTCTAGTAATTCTGATTGGTCAACAATTTTCTATCTCACTTATATAAGGTGAGATAGAAAATCGTAGCCTAATCAGAATTACTTTGAGTGCGTATTCAGTATAGTATAAATTCACTGTTAACTCACAATGGAATATGGAATAAGCAATAGGAATAGAATTTTCGACGCGTTGGATTTCTGTACATACAGGTAACAGGGAACAGAAATTCAATTCTATTGCTTATTCCATATATTCTCTGTTCTTATTGCCTGTTCTTTTATACTGTGTGACAGGCTTTTGACGATCTTTAAGGGCTCATGCACAATGAGAGGAATAAGGAACAAGGAATTAGCATCGACATATAGAATGGACTTCTGATCGCAGTGGTGGGGGAACCCGCACGAGTAGAGTGAGAGGCGGATAATATAAGGTCACGTTCCGTCTCTCTCTAGTAAGCCTGATTGGTTACTGTAATTATAGCAACCAATCAGGCTTACTAGAAGGAGACGGAACATGACCTCGTATTAATCTGCCTCTTACTCTACTCGTGCAGGTTCCCCCACCACTGCAATCAGCAGTCCATTCTACATATATGTCGATGGGAATTAGACATAAAAAATCAAGGCTAGAAAATTAAATTTCAACCTATGGAAAGCCAGGAATTGGGAATTCCTTCTTGCTTTATTGTGAATGTATGGTGTGGCTTTCTCCATAGGTTGAAATATAATTCCCTATTCCTAATTCTTTATATTTAATAGTTGCTTTCCTTTTACATGAAAACTCAGATAACTGATTGGCTCAGTATCACTTGAGTGTAAAAGGAAAGTAGCTATTATTTGTAATCAGCAGCAGTGCTATTCCAAATGTGGTATGCTAGCGATCTAGGGCTAGTATAGACATCTGTGGAAATAGCATTAAATATTATAAGAAGTAATTAAATTACCTGTAATTATATTTGCAAATGCTGTATCTTTAATAGATTCGGACTTTTTCAGGCCTGTCCACGATAATTTACGGCATAGTTCGTCCGTGAGTAAATATTTAATTATATTTCTGACATTTTGTGCATAAGTGGCACCACCAATTTTTGCAATCATAGTTTTCTGGAATAAAATAATCATAATTACTAGAAAGAGACAGAAATGGAAACCTTTTGTCTGTCTCACTCTGTCCATCTTCTTTACGTCTTGTCGTAAGCTATTACGTAGCTTTGTGCTCTGACCCTAAGGTGAGGTCCCATGGATTGATATTTCTAGCGTGAGGCTGGATTCACATGGAGCGTAACTTGCGTAGCGTAACCTGCGTATCACCAATCACAGGGTCATTTTGATAGAACTGTTTCAATAATTCCGTTGAAATAGTTCTGTGATTGGTGATACGCAGGTTACGCTTGCGCAAGTTACGCTCTATGTGAATCCAGCCTAAGGGCGACGTCCCATGGAGCGAAATACGCGGAAGCGGAATCAGCGGATCGCCAATCACAAGACCGTGTCGACGGAATTTTTGAAAGGGCTCTATCAGAATAATCTTGCGATTGGCGATCCGCTGATTCCGCTTCCGCGTATTCCGTTCCATGGGACGCCACCCTAAGGCTGAAATCACATGATGCGGAGGAATAGGAGTACGGAATAGAGAATGCGTTATGACCTAGTTTACATCGTGCACTTGATACGCGTATCAAATAGTAACAAATAGTAAATAACTAGTAAATTCGTTTGGTCATTGGCTAATCAGTTCAAATACACTATTTGATACGCGTATCAAGTGCACGATGTAAACTAGGCCATAGAAACAGGCAATCAGAGCTTTGCCGTATCAACGAGTGACGGAAATGTCTGGCTCTGATTGGTTGCTTCTATGACGCACGTTCTATTCCGCAGCTCTATTCTGCACCATGTGATTTCTGCCTTAGGGCAACTTTCACCAAGCTCCGGTTAACCCAACCGGTCTAGTAACATGCAGGATTGCAACCGAATCTGATATATTTTCTCAGATTCTCATCAGATTTCTCATCAGATTCAGTTGCAATCCTGCATGTTACTAGACCGGTTGGGTTAACCGGAG
>NW_011966536.1:0-6236 GCF_000949405.1 Vollenhovia emeryi | reverse complement strand
AACCTGTCCGTGAGTCGCGCGTTGATAGTGTTAATGCACTAACACTATCGACGCGCGACTCACGGACAGGTTTCCGTTCAACCGTAAGGTATGATTGGCCTGTTTTGAACCTTTTTATTTAAAAAAAACTACTGCTCGGAACGAAAAATGGCAAATAACTTTTTAATTTATTTTTTCGACGACTTTCTTGCTATGGTATTTTGATTCGCGAATTTCAGGACACCCTGTATACTGTCTAATCAATATACAGGGTGGACCATTTTAATCCATCCAGTCGAATATCTCGAAAACCAAGCCCGGGAGAAAAAATGTTTCAGACAAAAGTTGTTTGGTTTCGAGGGGGCCATAAGATGGTACCATTGGTTTGACCTTGGAGAATTATTTGAAGGTCACATCAAGGTCACACCAATTTTTTAAAATGGCATCCCCTATTTTTTATTACATATTCTTGTAACTGACCTCGAGAGTTTTCCAAAACGCTATAATAAAGTATTTTTTATTAAGAACTTTTTGAGTTATTAAGGTTTGAAAGTTCCAATATTTTGATATAAATTACAAAATATCTTGTAAAATATTCATTTTTTTATCATCTTACCTTAATACTTTTTTGAACAGAATAATGAGACAAATCAACCGGTGTAAAGAAAACACAATTGTTAAAAAAATTTTTTTTTATTACTTGTTACAAAATTGTGGGTTTCCTTTACACCGCTTGATTTGTATCATTATTCTGTTCAAAAAAGTATTAAGGTAAGATGATAAAAAAATGAATATTTTACAACATATTTTGTAATATATGTCAAAATATTGGAACTTTCAAACTTTGATAACTCAAAAAGTTCTTAATAAAAAATACTTTATTATAGCGTTTTGGAAAGCTCTCGAGGTCCGCTATAAGAATATGTAATAAAAAATAGGGAATGCCATTTTAAAAAATTGGTGTGACCTTTATGTGACCTTCAAATAATTCTTAAAGGTCAAACCAATGTTACCATCTTGTGGCCCCCTCGAAACCAAACAACGTTTGTCTGAAACATTTATCTCTCCCGGGCTTGGTTTTCGGGATATTCGACTGGATGGATTAAAATGGTCCACCCTGTATACAGGGTGAGGGAAAAGTACCGGACCGGTGAAATATCTCGACAAATATAGGAGATACGGAAAAATGTTTTAGACAAAAGTTATACGGTTTTAAGAGGGCTATACATATGTATAATGGTAAAATAAATTTTCGAAAAAAATTAATTTTTTATGGTTATATATGTAGAGGTCGCCGTCATTTTTTTAAATGGAACTCCCTATTATTTATTATACTATTTTATTTTACTAATTAATATGAACAACTTTTATCTGAAACATTTTTTGATTTGCCTAATACTTTTTGAGATATTCAAGAGAAAATTTATAACTTTTTCAATGTTTAGTTTATAATCTCTCGATAACTGTTTGTCGGAGAGAAAAGTAGTACAGGACTTTTTTACTTGATTTAGTCTCAGGAATATGCTGTTGCAATGGTGTTTCAATTATTGAAAAATTTTGTGTATGTAAATTTTATGTGTTGCAATATTGGAACACTTTTACAACAGCATATTCCTGAGACTAAATCAAGTAAAAAAGTCCCATACTACTTTTCCCTCCGACAAACAGTTATCGAGAGATTATAAGCTAAACATTGAAAAAGTTATAAATTTTCTCTTGAATATCTCAAAAAGTATTAGGTAAATCAAAAAATGTTTCAGACAAAAGTTGTTCATATTAATTAGTAGAATAAAATAGTATAATAAACAATAGGGAGTTCCATTTAAAAAAATGACGACGACCTCTATATAACCATAAAAAATTAATTTTTTTCAAAAATTTATTTTACCATTATATAGCCCTTTTAAAACCGTATAACTTTTGTCTGAAACATTTATCCATATCTTCTATATTTGTCGAGATATTTCACCGGTCCGATACTTTTCCCTCACCCTGTATAAAAGGCCTGAGCAGAAAGATTATCGTAAGCGTTTACGATACATCGACTTACGTGTTACGACGGAATTGTAAACGCTTACGACAATCTTTCTGCTCAGACCCAAAGCCGATTTTATAAATGAGCCTTGAAAGCTGAGTTATTAGCAGTTAAAGGTGGATCCTTCTTCAATAATTCTTTAGCGATCAGTAAACCCTTGCATTTAATTAGTTAACTTGGTGTTTAAATGAAAAAATTAAATTGTTTTAAATATGAGAACAATTTTTGGTTGAAAAAATACTATATGCGATAATGAAATTAGATTTACTGTTTGTTTACGTTATTTAATAAGGAAAAGAGGATGTTAAGTAGAAAATTTAAAAAAAATTCCGGCACCAGCCGCATTAAAAAACCGTCCTATGAAATACCATATGTATAGCTTAACGCTTTACTGAAACTTTAGTCGTTTAGCCACAACGGCTTGACGGCTTGCCAATCGCTAAAGTGTTATATTAGAGGAAAGACCTACCTTTAACTGCAGATAATAACTCCAGCTACCAAGGCCCATTTAGAAAAACGGCTATGTATATATTGATTAGATTAAATATATCCTCTATCATTATTGCTGTAAGTTTCATCAAAATCAGTGAAGAGCAGTGTGTATAATATTTCATTGTGATGTTGTTACTCGATTCAAGAGTACAGCTAAATGTATACGTTGAAAAATAAACACATTATTTATAAATATATTATGTTATATAAATTGTAATACTTACACAATATGTTCATTTAACATCAGTTCATTTAAAATTCTTAATTAGAAAATTTTCTTCAACATTATCTCTTTCACTAAAATGTTTGCACTATAAATCCTATTTCATTTTCACAAAAACTTTAAAAAATTAGCATACATATGTCATATGCCCGGTCTGCTTTTATGAACAATATATTTTTGGAACTTTAAAGGTTACAAACTTAAAGGTTATAACCTTTGACATAATATAATTTTGACATACAATCGATATTTTATATTCAAGTCTTAAAGATATCTTTCTAAGACATCATTAAGACGTCTCTCCAAAAAAGTCTTAAAGACATCTTTATAAGACATCGTAAAGACGTTTTTCTTATACAAGTCATAAAGACATCTTTATAAGACGTTATAAAGACATCCTTTGGATAACGTCTTTAAGATGTTTTTTTCTGACGTCCTGTGAACGTCTTTTAGTAAAGTCTTAAAGACATCCCTTTTAAGACGTCTTTAGGATGTCGTTTAGACATACATGTTCTCTGGGCACTTACTAGCTTACTCGCTGACAGCTGCCAAACTTGAAGGCGGATTTTCCTTCGTTCTCGGAAACTTATTGAATAATGTTAATAAAAATAAATGCACTCAAGGGGAAAGGTCAAGGATAGCCACTCTTTTTGTATATTTTTAGTAGCTATAAGAGTAGGGAAAGGATCTTACTCTCGTTTACTTTAGCTTCTTTTAATAATAAAAAAAATGTTACTGAGCCGTCCTTTTCGACGCTCTTTTCAGCAATCAGGGGAAATAAAAATGAATCACGTGGCACCTCTGCGAATATCAGCCCCTGGAACTGAGTCGCATTTCGAGGCTTTTACGCCAATTCTCTTCGGCACTCGCGGACTCAAATCACAAATCTGTCAAATCACAAAACTGACTCTACTATATAGTTATAATTTCTCGACTTTCCGTAAACGAAAATTGAAGGAATGCCACCTGAGGTCCGCGAATATTAGCCCCTGGAACTGAGTCGCATTTCGAGGTTTCTACACCAATTCGCTTCCCTCTCTTTCTCAGGCACTTCCTCAATCTCAAGTATTCACTCAAAATTCTTTATTTCAACTCGCGTAATTAATTTTTTTAATCCTTCACTTTTTCAAAAACTTACGGCACTGACACGGGGGGGGGGAAGGGACGAGGGTTACAGGGCGTGTGGGTGTACAGGCTTTTCATGGGATACTGTTTTCTTAAGCTATATTAGTAATGCTTAAATCTTTCTGTAGTAATGTCAACTTATGCCCTTCGTGGCATTAACCTCTCTTATTCATATACTTGAAATAACCTTGAAATCTTAAAGCTTCAGTACTCGACTCTGAATCGTCAGTTTAGTATAAAAATCTTTTCAATAAGCGGAATTATAATCTTACTAAAATTTCGTACTTTATTTTAATAATCAACTCAACTCTCGATAATTATGATTGAATATAAAAATCGTTTAATAACTTTACTTTTATAAATGTTAATACAATAGCTCAATAGCTCGCAGTTAAACTTACTTAAAAATTACTTGCAGGTTGACGACAGGCTTACGATTGATGATGATGATGATGATGATGATGATGATGCCCGACGGAGGGAAAGCGGTCTATGCAGCTCGACGAAGCTGACGTCTCTCAGTAATTCTGAAGGTCCTCACCGAATTCTAGTGAGCAACTCTTCCTGGGGTATTCTTCTGGGGAATTCTGAAGGTCCTCGCCGAATTCTGGTCGAGCAACTCTTCCTGGGTACTTTCAGCAAGGCTATGGTCCGCCTCTACTGACTGGGGATCCTTGTCACAAAGACTTCCTGGGGCTCTGAGAGGTGTCAATGACACTAATTCCTCGGCTAAGTGCCTTGTTAAATATATGCTGCTGGTTCAATACGTCTATTCACTTCGGATGTTACCGCTCAACTCTGACTTGACACGTCCGATCTTGTGGACGGTTACCGCTTGACTCTGACTTGACACGTCCGATCTTGTGGACGGTTACCGCTTGACTCTGCGGTCAAGACGTCTGTTCACGTTGGAAGTCACCGCTTAACTCTATTGTTCTTCTTCACGGGCGTTGGCTGGTGGTTGGTGGAGGTGGTTGAAAAAATGGAGGGGCACGCAGGCCGTGCGCAAAAAGGGTGATGCAAGATGATGCAAAGCCGTCCTGGGGGTTCGGAAGTTGATGTCTATGGTCATTCTATATTTTTCCTTTGTAATATTCTATACGCCGCTAGGGTAGAGACCATAGGTCTATTAGCCTTGAGCACTCAATGGTCTAGTTTACACCGTTAAATCGGTTGGTGCGCACATCAAGTTGGTACGGACTAAACATTTGATACATCCCTGTTTACACCATTTCGTCTCAAAACAGGTTAGGTTAGATTTTTAATCTGGATAAAGTAAAATCAAACTTCTACCACAATATGCTAAACTGAACCATACTTCTAACCTCAATCTAGCAGGAATGCCGGGTATAATACGACCCGAATCGTAATCAAGCGTTTACAGCACCCTAAAATATTTTGATACGCGCACCAACTTGGTCTGATACTAGTGATTCAGGAGTATCAGACCAGAGCGCACTAAAGTAATCCGCGAGCGTTTACATCGAGCGAATCAAGCGATTTGATACCGATATAGTATTTGGTACGCGTACCAAACGATCGGTGTAAACTAGCTCAATAGGCCTTCCTTATAGTGCATGTGCACTAAGGGTAAAAGGCATATGCGCTCAAGGTAAAAATTGACGTAGGTGGAAATCCTGTTAAATGTTCAAGGATATATGCCGATTTTAGCGGATTCGGTGGTTTCTTAATTTTAAATTTTCTCGCGAACTATAAGGCGTAGAGCCTTCGGATCTTTTTTATACATTTAGTTATCTGACGAGTTTTCAATATAAAAATAGCGGTTTCTTAATTTTTAGTTATCTCGAAAATTATAAGTCGTAAGACCTTCGGGTGTTTTTAGTACACTTAATTATACCGAGTTTTATACCATATTAAAAGTCGAATAAATAGTTTATTGTAACTTCGCAATGGTTAAATTTTCCGGAATTCTCTTTATGCAGCAATTGTTATTTAAATGGGTTGCAAATTATCGTTAATTTTAATTTTTAAATTTTAAACATTTATTTTCTATTTTGCAAACCAAGAAAGATTGATGAAAATTCTTTATGCTATATTTGTTAGTTAAGCAAATTGAGAATTTGTAGGACCTTGAATTTTGTTTATGTCTTATAGTTTTCGAGATATTACATGTTTTTACTATTTATCAATACTAACAAAAAATTCTTATTGCACCTTCTATTAGGTCTTAACAATTTCTATAATTTAGTCTTATGGAGTTTTGTCCCAAGTTGTACCGTTTTTGAGATAAAAATTTATAAAGTCCCATAGTGTATAGCTTTCTCTCTCTTACTTATACTTTCTCTCTCTTACTCATAACGTAGGTTCATAGTGTATGGCTCTCTATCTCTCTTTCTTATACTTTCCTTCTCTTACTCATAA
>NW_011966535.1:15350-18576 GCF_000949405.1 Vollenhovia emeryi | reverse complement strand
TATCTCTGAGACATTTGTATAAAGATATCTCTCAGATATCTCTGAGATATCTGTAACTTCATAAGGATATCCTTGTTACGTCAGTGCTATGTGGGATTCGACCATTCGAGTCTCGTTTAATCCATTCACGGATTATATCTTCCTTATTAAAGTGCTTGTCGCAAACAGCGTGTGTCGGCTTCAGTGTAACAATGCCTGGAAAGGCTGCCACCCATTGTTTATATTGAACGGCATTTCTTGGCACTCGAAATACTGAGCGGTTTTCACCATACAAATTATTGCAATTTGGTACGACGCACAACTTGGGCATTCTTGGATTATCGGCCAACCGACGGCCACGACAGCTCGTCAAATACCTTCGGAATACATATATAGCTCTTTTACCAATGTATCGCAGCGACCCTCGTGGCCAAGAGACGAACGATTTTTGGCTTAAAAATTCGACCCCCACCACCAAAATTTGGCTGATTGTGAGTTGAAGGACCTGTATGTAAGACCGTGCTGATGACAGTTGACACAAATCAATTTCGATTTGAACTATTGAAAAAAAATTTTAAACTATTTCTAAAATTCATTGCAAATAAACAGAGTTTCTTAATAAAACTCTTGCATACATTTTTACACTAATTTCATTAATGTCAAAGACGTGTGATTCAAGAAAGCACCTTTATCATTGGCCATTTTGTCATCCCTGAGCGCGCGAAATTCTAGCTTTTCGAGATGTTTAAACTGTTCCCATTTGAAAACTATTATAGCCTCGACTTTTTCGTATTAGAATTTTCGTCTCAAAATGTTACAAACTACTTGTCATTAAAATATTTGTCGCCAGTTTAGGTACACCCTGTATAGATGTCTCTCGGACATTTATCCTGAACATATATTTTTAGCCAAAATTTCATAAGTTTTATCGACCTACACTGGCTATAGCGATTTTTGTTGACCGTATCAAGCTATTAAAATTCTTATTGCGAAAAATATTACCCCAGCCAGGATTCGAACCTGGGACCTCCCTACAATCCGTGACGGGCGTCTTAGCCAGCATATAATATTTTCAGAATAGTATAGTACAGTACTAGTACCACTCACTGCCGCGACGTGGCGACAGCGCGTTAGCCTTTCTCGTAAGGAAAAATCATCCCGTATTAGTATAAGAGGCGAGCCGATATGACTCGACAGCAGGTTGTCTCAATCATGGATAAAACTTTAATGACCTAAATATACTTTTGATGATTTAATAATTTAACACAATTTAAAAATTAGTTTAAAAAAATTAAGATTTTTTAATAGGTAACCTGCTGATGTTTTACTACCCCCCTATTACCCAAATAGCACAAGGACGTTCAGGACGGACTTGGGCTATTTGGGATATCTTTTTAGAATAAAAATAATGTTAATTTAGAAAATATAATATTAATGTGACGTAACATGCAATGGGACGTCTCTGTTACGTCCCATTGCATGTTACGTCACATTAACATTATTTTGGGACATCACAAAGATGTCTCTTAGATATTAACTTGAGATGTGATAAAAGGCGGACATTTGGATATTCCGTGATATCACACTGATGTAATTTGGATATCTCAAGATATCTCTGGGATATGGGATATCCTTAAACAGATATCACACTGACATCACTGTGATGTCGCTGTGCTATGTGGGACCTAAGGCAACTTTTCCGTGGTATAGCAAATCGAAAATATATATAACTTTGACATTTTTCGATCCACCCTAGCGGACATGGCGCTAACATGGCCCTTCCCAGTTTTTTAGGATAAGTCGCTGGCGTGGCAAACTTGCATGGCGCTGACAAGTGTCGTGGCACCGGCAGGGCAATTTCTACTAGGGACATTACATCGTTATGTTTCAAAAATTTATTTCAAATTTACGTTTTTAAAATGTATCAATGATACATGAAATGTTTCCGAAACCTTGAAATATTTCAGAAACCTTTCAGAAACGTATTTTGCTGTATGGGACCCTATACTTTTGCTCTAAGGAATCAATTGTATCTTTGTGATAGATTTATTAATGACGAAGGTTTTTCATTACGAGTAATTGAAGGAACAACACAATCAAAATTATCTTTAGTTGAAGATTTTAATGACATTAGGCAGATTCTACCTTCCGAGTCGTTTTATGATTATAATTGTATTTCATGGGTTAGGGTCAATGGTACACTTTACACAATCAATAATATTATAAACACGAGTAATAACTTTCATTTTTCATTTGCAAAAATTAAGTATATATTAGTAAATTTTCTGAAAGAAGTTTATTTTTTATGTCAAACATACTCAAATATTTCTTATTGTAATCATTTAAGTCGCGACAGACTTATAAATTGTTTTAATTTAAAATTAAACTTAGTGGTTGATTCATTTCAATTCGTATAGGCAAGAAAGAGACTCGTAAGTTGGGGACCAAATTAAAATTTATAATACTTCACCAAAAGGAAAATCGATAACTATCTAGACAGCACGTTATGTTTATGATAAATACACTGCGCAATTAAATTATTTATTATTACAGGTATGTGCATAATTAAGGGGATGCTGGAGTGATTCTGCACTTTGCACCTTTCTAACCTAAAAACTGTCAGTTCACGGAAACATTTGTGTAATATACAAATTAACCCAAATAGCACAAAAACGTTCCATTAACATTCTAGGAATATACGCCAAGAACATTCGAAGATTCCAGGAATCTTCTAATAGTCGTTTTATACGTTCGAGGCATATTTATAGAATGTACCAACGGAGCACTTCAAAAGTTCTAGAAACATCTCTAGAATGTTCATCTGAATGTGCTACGAATGTACACGAATGTACTGCAAATATTCTAGTAATGTGCTGTAGATATGTCTATGAATGTTCCTGGAATATACAGCAAATATTCCAGTAATGTGCTGTAGATATTTCACCCAAAGAAAAGTATTCTATTTTTTAGTGGTTCCCTCTTGATTTTGGCCGGCACAAATTGGCAACCGGCACTACGCGACACGCGTGCGGGCGCGTGAGCGCCAGCTTCTGAGTATTCACCGACCGCCGCTAGGCCGCACGTGGTGACGGCCAAAAACTCGGAAACAAAATTCAGTCTCGCGGGCCTCCTTTTA
Organism: Vollenhovia emeryi; assembly: GCF_000949405.1. Lineage (NCBI taxonomy): Eukaryota > Metazoa > Arthropoda > Insecta > Hymenoptera > Formicidae > Vollenhovia > Vollenhovia emeryi. The sequence continues at coordinate 15,461 of NW_011966535.1, read as the reverse complement.
TACCCTACGAGACTGAATTTTGCTTCCGAGTTTTTGGCCGTCACCATGCGCGGCCTAACGGCGGTCGGTGAACTACTCAGAATATTCCTACAACATAATGGGACATACTGC
>NW_011966535.1:6568-14458 GCF_000949405.1 Vollenhovia emeryi | reverse complement strand
TATACTACATGTGCTGTATGTATGTGTTGCTCACTATTATTTTTTATTAGACTTACAAACTTAGTTTCAGTGATGTCATATTGTTCTTTAATTTAGCCGGAATAGCAAGCTGCTTTCGATCATCTGTACACGTGCCATTTAATTTGTGTATTACACAAATCTTTCCACGAAACAGACAGTTTTAAGTGCAAAAGGTGCGAAAGTGCAGAATCACTGCAGCATCCCCTTAATGAGCATAAATAGACTAAATGCATAGGTAACTTTGATACAGCATAACTCCAAAAAAATCGTAGACTTCAATTTTTTTAATTTGTAGGGGAAAGTTCATATTTTATAATGGTTCTTATAGAATTTGCGAATAAAATTCATCGTACCTCGTGCAGCGCGTCAAAGTATGAAAAGTCTTGCTGACAAAACACGTCCTTACTTTTCAAGAGATCACGATAAGGGGAACAGAGATATTCCAAATCTTAAAAATTCTTTTGAAGGTAAAGATTTCTAGCTTTAAAATAAAAAAACAAGTTCAAATGCGATAAGTTTTCGAGAAGTTACGATTATTTGAAGTTGAGTGAAATTTTGGTACAAATTTTTTTTGCGTTAATTTTGTTGTGCATTATATGTATACAGGGTGTCGGATTCGATATGGACGACTCCAAAGATTATAGTAGATTGGGTTAAACTGAGAAGAAAAGTTATATACCATTTTACAAAATCCGTAATTATTATCGCCTAATTAAGAAAAACGTCTGAGCCAATAAGTGCACGGAGGAGCTAAAGGCCGGACTCGGCAAACATGCAAAATGGTGTATTATTCTCCTACCACCAGAAAAACTTTTTCGGTGCGGTGTCATATGTCGCTCACCGCTGCCCGCTCGCCGTCGTCTCTCATCGATCGATGCGTGACTCCACCTCTCGCTATCGGATCTTGAGAGATGTCAACAAATACACCATTTTGCATGTCTGCCGAGTCCGGCCTTCCGCTCCTCCGTGCACTTATTGGCTCAGACGTTTTTCTTAATTACGCGATAATAATTACGGATATTGTAAAATGGTATATAACTTTTCTTCTCAGTTTGACCCAATCTACTATAATCTTTGGAATGGTCCAAATCGAATTCGACACCCTGTATATGTATATTTTAAAATATCGAGACAATATTAAGTATGATAAAATTACATATTATTTATATACAATCATACAATATATTAGTGTTATTAGTTATATGTATATTAGTGTTATACAACAATTATAAGTTAATTATCTAAATTTTATTAAGCGCTTGAACTAGTATAAGATTGTCAATTTTTAAATTGTCGAATCTCAGAGAATGTAATATTCTCCGTAGTATTCTGAATTTCAACATGAATTCAGATCTAAAGTGAATTATAATAAAACATTCTTTTATAGATTTTTTACAAGATTTTGTGGGAAAAGGATAAATGCGGATGAGAACAAATGTAAAACAAACACAATATTTGTAGAAATGTAATTATGCAAAAATTCAATTTAATTCTTATATCATTTTCAATAATCAAATTTACATGTTAACGCATGTTATTATAAATAAGGTGTGTATTATTACAAAGATCTTATGACATAGTTAAATGGAAGGTGTAAATTAAATGAAACAATAAAAAAAATGAGTAAATTTTCCGGTGATAAATCGCCCACAATGTGCCCACAATAACGCAAGTTTTGAATGCCGCAGCAAGCAAGTGTACTCTAAATATAAATAGTGAAATAAATGTAATTAATATAAATAACAATGGCTCGTATGATAAAAATCACGTAATTGTAGAAAGGGCTTAGAACCTAAATAAGGTTGTAGTGTCCAAAAAATTCTTTATATTTCTTTCTTTATACTGAAAATAGTCCAATAAGGACCGAAACGTATATTCACTTTTAATTAAAGAATTTTTGTGGACTCTACAACCTTGTCTAGGCTCTGAGCCCTTTCTATAATTACGTGAAATATAATTAATGTCTTAATAACAGTATTAATTTTGAAATATGAAGTTAATATGTTAAATAAAATAATTTGTAATTTAACAGGAGTAAGGAATCTTGTTTTTATCTAATAATATCCAAGATTCTCTTAGCACTTTATAATTCTTCAATATTTTCATTAAATAGTACAACATTGATTATTCATATTTTTTTATATGCAGTATTTAGTTTTAAGTGTCTAACAAACTTGTAAAAAATATTGTAAAGCTTTAGTGATGCAAATTAAAAAATTTTTATATCATTGCAGTGATATTTCATATTTAATATTTATAACATTTAATTAATATCCATAGAGAGCATTATACTTGTTTGATATAAAATACACTTTGCACTCACCTTCTGCTATGCGCTTTGGCAGCACTGAGTCCTGCTTGACTCATGTCCTCGTTGAAGAAAAATTTTTTCATACTCAATAATGCAGACCTTGATTTAAAGTTAAACAAGTTTTAATTAAAGAATATTATTAAAATACAATAACAATAACGTTCCCAAGCACGATACAATAGAATTGAAGATTGTGAAATTTTTGGCGAATATTTTACTCATCCAATTAGACCTCTTGTATATGCAAGAAATAGAAAACTGAATGTTTAGTATGATTAAACATAATGAATGAAGAGATACACAGACAAAGCCGGCGTTAAGACCAAATTAGACTAGCAATTGTCGACGCGGATTGGATTGGGATTGGCAATTGTCTTCTAGCCAATGACTACCCACATAGCACAGCGACATCACAGTGATATCAGTGTAATATCTGTTTAAGGATATCCCATCCCTAGTAGCACAGTGCATTGGATAAACATTGGCCCAATATTTGGTTATATTGGGCCAATGTTTAACCAATGTTTGCCCAATGCACTGTGCTACTAGGGATATCCCAGAGATATCTTGAGATATCCAAATTACATCAGTGTGATATCACGGGAATGTCCAAATGTCCGCCTTTTATCACATCTCAAGTTAATATCTAAGAGACATCTTTGTGATGTCCCAAAATAATGTTAATGTGACGTAACATGCAATGGGACGTAACAAAGACGTCCTTGCGATATCTTTTTATTCTAAAAAGAGATCGCAAGGACGTCTCTGTTACGTCCCATTGCATGTTACGTCACATTAATATTATTTTTTCTAAATTAACATTATTTTTATTCTAAAAAGATATCCCAAATAGCCCAAGTCCGTCCTGAACGTCCTTGTGCTATTTGGGTAATAGGGGGGGTAGTAAAACATCAGCAGGTTACCTATTAAAAAATCTTAATTTTTTTAAACTAATTTTTAAATTGTGTTAAATTATTAAATCATCAAAAGTATGTTTAGGTCATTAAAGTTTTATCCATGATTGAGACAACCTGCTGTTGAGTCATATCGGCTTGCCTCTTATACTAATACGGGATGATTTTTCCTTACGAGAAAGGCTAACGCGCTGTCGCCACGTCGCGGCAGTGAGTGGTACTAGTACTGTACTATACTATTCTGAAAATATATGTTCAGGATAAATGTCCGAGAGACATGTATATATGATATTACATATAGATGTCTCTCAGATATCTTTGAGAGATCTGTGTATGATATTACATAAAGATGTCTCTCAAATATCTTTGAGATATTTGCTACGATATCTCTGAGACATTTGTATAAGATATCTCTCAGATATCTCTGAGATATCTGTAACTTCATAAGGATATCCTTGTTACGTCAGTGCTATGTGGGTATATACGTTTACACCTCACCCTAAAGACCGGGTCTACAATAGTAGGTCTACAATGTAGTAAGCCTTAAGCCGTTAAAAATTGACCAATCACAATCTAAAGTGAGGAGAATAATCGCTTGTGATTGATCAATTTCTTACGGCTTAAGACTTACTACACCTATTGTAGACCCGGCCTAATCGGGTTTAATAACATCTGTGGTTATAAAACTGGCTAATCACAACTATTCCTCAGGAGAATGGAATGTCTATGATTGGCTAGCCCCTTAACTACATATGTTATTAAACCCGATTAGGGTGCTGTGTAAACATAGTCACAAAGAGCAAAGCAGCCAGCGATGCATAACATCCTGTAGATAAGACAAAGAGAAGAAGAAAATTCTTAGAAATCTGCAGTAAAGGATAGGAACCAAGCATCACAATAATTATATTAGTGGCACAAGCGTAACACATAACGCGAGATAAAATAAAATGAAACACGTAATATTATATTTGGTTAAATATACGTTCTTTAATAATTCTTATTCAATAGCCCAACTTCTACTTAATTCAAGCATTTAGTCGTGCGTTCATTATTTCGTAATTTTGTATGTGATATGACAAATATGATATATATATTTTTTAAATCTCATATTCTCTCTGGTTACGCTCAACTTACCTCAGATAATCGTATTGATCCACTTTTAAGTGAAATTTGAATTCTTTCTCATTATCAGGCGGCACTGTCTCGTTTAGAGCCATTGTATTCGTATTGTCGAACGTCCATTCGTTAAACGAAAAATATTTTATAGCCCAGTTGGTCACATATAGTTTTTTTTGTAACTTGAACAACCTAGAAAATGTGTCGTATAATTACATATTACATACCCAAGGAAAATGAAAAGTCAAGATGATGTCAACTTGATGTCATATTGACCAAATTTATGTCATATTTTGGTCAATATAACATCAAATTGACGCCATCTTGACTTTTTTCAGTTTGCCTTGGATATAATAGCTAACTCCGATATTATAATATTTCAGTGTGTATCCAAATTATTTCATGTATTAATCACTCGCCCTGTTGTGATTTTAACAATGTTTTTATACTTTTTCGTGAAATATTCTTATAACGAATTAAAAAATGTCGACGTAGAGTTGTCAGATAGATTATAAATATAGATATCGCAAACGCTGTGCTGTATTATACAGGGTGTTCTGTAATAGCCGCCTCACCTCTTATTTGCGGATAGAGCGGACTAGTTGTAAGTCGAAAAGTCCTCTACCATTTTAGAATTTTCGCACTAGTTAACGAGATATTAATTATTAAAAATCCCTGTCTTAGTCCGGCCTACTGCCAAATTCAAGCGCGCGACGATCGCGGGACGGCCGCATTTCGCCGTGCGTTTTAATTGGGCGATAGGCCGGCCTAAGACAATGATTTTTTTATAATTAATAACTAGTTAATTATTGCGAAAATTGCAAAATAATAGTGGATTTGTCGACTTAGTTTAGTCCGCTCTATCCGCAAATTAGAGGCGGGTATTACATAACACCCTGTAGTTTCTAATATTTTTCATTATTGACTTACATTGGTTTACGATTAAAGCACTTTAAGATGAAATCCATTAACAAAGCTGGAAAAACTTGCCACAGCATGAACAATATATAAAATACAATATGATTATCCAATGTAACAGTATCAATGGCCCAAACAATGTTTTCAAAGGGAATCTCTCTTACATTACTTGCTGCTAATTTAATGTTTGTTTGCTGTGACATCTTATGCTCATTACTGCTTGAACAATTGAAGACTAAAGGTGCAGTATCCGGCATGACCCTGATGGTGATACACAAAGTTGTAAATTATTCAGTAGGTTTATTTACACTAGTTGAGAAATTTTGAATTTTCTATGACTCGCGCTTGTAAGAAAAAAAGATATCTGGTCTTAATGCAAGAATAAATACAATATAAGTTGATTATCATACGTAGTCACACCACGTTTCCAGATCACTTGAAGTAATGATTTAGCGACGACGTCAACAGGTATCCAGTCATGGCACACATTTCTACCACAATATACTACATGCGATATCCCTTTTCCACCCAATATATATAGTCCCAGTGGCCCGTTAACACTATCTGTCCATCCTGGATATGGTTCGCTAATCGCTGGCATCACTAAAAGACAGAAGAATTTGAAAACTACACAATGTCACAGGAGTAAAAACAAATATGCATTGACAATATTCTTGTAGTGAATAATTTATTAAAGTTCAATGCATAAATTAATAAACAATTGTGAAACTATTATACTGTAACACCGACTCATACATATTTTAAAAACATTTATATAGTATGTATAAATACGTATTTTTATAAAGTTTTGTAGTTAATAAAGAAGGAAACAAAAGCATTTCTGTTAGAACTGACATCGTTAATCGTTCAAGAATAGCAAAAATGTATAAACGTATTTAATTTATCAAAACACTATTTGCTATTGGATTTAGATAGTTAATTTAAAAACAGAGACATTTCATTAAACATAATATATTTATGCATATAAAGACAGAAATTTTATCTGCATCGTTCATGTATCATCCGGGATACCTACCCATGCTCAGCCTCAATATTGCACACGGCAATGACGTGGAATAATCCTGTATAACTCCTTCCGCTAAATTCTTAGAGAAAACGTACGTGTTGACTGCATTATCCATGTACCTTTTCACAAGTTTCAAACATATGTCCAAAAATGTATGTCGAATATTTATTTGATATTTATTTATCTTTATAACTACTTACTTAGATGTGAAAATGTTTAGTGAATGGTCATCCAATGATTCGACGATTTTGATTAACTTTCGCCAATTGGCTTTAGGAGGATATACTTTTTCTTCTACAACATGGCAATTCGTTTGCGCGTACGCCGTGCTAACGTACACCAGTGCCTTTGTTTTTTTTAACAAAGCAAAACGAGTATCATGAAATTACGTTTATATCAGCGGTGAATTATAATCAGCGTCCACCTTCCCAGATAACATGCTTGTCTAAAAGACATCTTTAAGATGTCTTTAACACGTCTTTTAGACATCTTTTAGACATACACGTCTAAAAGATATCTTAAAGACGTTTTAAAGAAGTCTTGAAGATGTCTTTTAGACAAGCATGTTATCTGGGTTTACGGTGTGGACTTACACATTCGCGATCTCTTGTCTCATATAATTATCAGAATAAAAAAGTAAGTCTAGTTTTTAGAATAAATGAAAGAATAACGATAGAAAATGGCACTTAATGAGATATATGGTGAATCACTTAATGTATTTTAGAACTACTTTCGAGAATGTAAAAGATGAAATCAACATACATTACGTAAAACATTTCGATCTGTAAAACTAACTAGTCCATAACACAAAGTTGTGTTAGTATAATAAATTTTGTTACTGTCCTTTTTGTATTTATTATATATAAATAAGTTCAAAACATTGTGTTCCATTCATATAACCAAAAAGAGATTAACTTTGTGTTAACGTACCTTCAGATTCTTCATACTTTCGGCTAACACACAAATATCCCTCGTGGACCTAGTATTAACGAAGATAGCGTACTTGATAGTATCATTAAATTTAACACTTGCGGAATTATGGACTACTATAGTCACTCTTTCGATCAGTGTTTGCCTGTCGGCAGGCAACAAGCCCAATCCTTCCTCGCTCGAGTCGCCAGAGATGGGAATTAGCTTGTTGAAGCTAGAAGGTCGTTCATCTCGAAGTCTGTCGAACAACTGGATCAAGACAATATTCGTCTTTTAGATATGTATGTCTAAAGATATGTGTGCTGTATGGGAAAATTTGATAATATTCCGATCGCATTCGCTACGATTCCTTATTTTGACCTATTTGCAATTTCTGACTGTGCTGTAGATATAAATGTTGATAGATTTAACAAGCTTTTGCAAGCAAGAAAATAAAACTGAATGCTTTACAAGAAATGGAAGAAACCTTAACTCAGCTTCAGGTAGAAATTTTACTTGCGATAAATGTAGAAATATACATATACACAAAACTGTATGAAATTATCATAGATGGGACATTTTAATTTCAACGTTATTTATTTTAATAAAAATTATAGTGTAATATATCAACCAACTAATTTTTTATTTTATAAAAGGTTTAATAATTTATTTAA
>NW_011966535.1:0-5470 GCF_000949405.1 Vollenhovia emeryi | reverse complement strand
TATTCGAAATGGTTAAATTTTATTTTCCGTTATGTTTCTAAAACGACTAATTTCATAGGAATAAGAAAAGTTGATAGTAAACGAGACTTACCGGTGAGCGCAGCATCTTTTCGAATTTTTCGACCGTGCTTATTTTATTCGACGGTCTAATTAAAAGAAATATCTCACGAATGTCGGGACATGATCGCAATACTTTCTCGACAAACACTTTGCCCACGAATCCTGTAGCACCCGTCAGGAATATACTTTGTTCGGTATAAAACCCCGGGATCGAGTTGGCTGGATTGATGCCGATTTTGCTCATCATTAACAAAGAGTAATTGTCTTGCAGCGACAATTTTATGAAGATAAAAAGTCCTCGGTACTCTACTAAAGAGAACTGTCGTATTCTGTTTGCAGCGCAATATTACCTTACTGAAATCGTACGTCCGAATATAGACTGACACTATGATTTGTTCTCATTTATATATAAAATCTACATCGTATAATGTGATTTATGTAAAAAATATTCTGTCTAAGGTCGAAAGAGCAAAGGAATACACTCCTATTGTCAAGCTACGCATCGAATCGAAAATACTGCATATGTATAAAGTAACGTATTTCACTAAGTGGCACATACCTACATGTATTATTCGCGCTTAAATATTTACTACAGGTGAAAACTTTATAACCAAGTATGACAACAAATTCGCAGCGAATTTGCTCAGATATTGCACATAAATTCGGTATCATCCGTATAATTAAACTCTATCTGCCGATATACATTTGTACATATATACATGAAAACTCCAAGGAGATGTGTACACAAATGTTAACCAACAAAGTTGGAGTACTATTGCAGCAGCATATTCTTGACACCAAATCAAGTAAAAAATAAACAGTTTTCGAAATATCGTATGATGTCTATTGAAAAAGTTGAAGTTTTCTTTGAACATTTAAAAATATAATATATTAGACAAATAAAAATGTTTTAGACAAAAGTTATTCCAATTAATTAACAGAAAGAGATGATATAATAAAAAATGCGGGTTTTCATTTAAAACATTCAAAATTACCTTCATGTAACCTTTAAACGACGATCCAAGGTCAAACCAATGATACCATCTTATGTCCCCCTTAAAACCATATAACTTTTGTCTGAAACATTTATTTATAAAATGCATAGTTTGTGAAAAATTGAGGGGTTTCTATACTTTTTCCTCACCGTGTATATTACATATATGTATATATATAAACATTATGTGAAAGTATTAATCTTAAGAAATGACGCAATTCATCATTCCCAAAAGTTTTCGTATGCACGAAAAACAGGAAATTAAATGCTAACCTTCTTTGTAAGGAAATTATAAAAGTCACGACAGTCTTATAAATTGTTTTAATTTAAAATTAAACTTAGTTGTTGATTCATTTCAATTCGTATAGGCAAGAAAGAGACTCGTAAGTTGGGGACGAAATTAAAATTTATAATACTTCACCAAAAGGAAAGTCGATAACGACTACAGATCTGGACAGCGCGTTATGTTTATGATAAACACACTGCGCAACAAAATTAACGCAACAAAAATTTGTACCAAAATTTCACTCAACTTCAAATAATCGAAACTTCGCGAAAACTTCCCAGAGAGCACAAAGATGAACATAGTTCATAGTTCATAGAGAATTCATTTTAAAGAAAACATACAGAATTAGAAAAATGAATATCTGAAGAATTCTTGAAGAATTAGTCTCAATCAGTTCGTCTTGAAGTATTCTTCTCAAGTTCATTATAATGAATACTCCACGATTCAGTACTGTAAATACTTTAAGAATTTATGAGGGATTATTTGTCATGCGCGAGTATCCGCTAACCGCCATCCGGACGTTCTTGTGCAGCGTGTTACCACCATAGACTTATACTTATAGACTGCGCCGTCTTGTGGACGGCTTGAAGATAACACCGAAGGACAGAGATACAGCGCTAGAAAACCTTTCTCTCTCATGAAGTGACAAGAGAGGAGATAACCCACACAGCACTAGATGTCCCATGGATATACATTTTAAGTCCCATTTACGTCCAAACGTCCCGGGACTTAAATAGAACTTAAATAGGATATCCTTTCTTGATATAATAGGGATATCCTCATAATACATCCTTCGGACATTCAGCGTACATCCAAGTTGAAATTCATTATCTTAAATTTTTAATATATAATTATTACGACGTTTATAAACATATTAATTTTTTTATTATTGAATTATTGTTACCTACTTTAAAGAAATCGAATATATTTTTTATTACTAAAATTATTTTATCAATCCCAGGTAGAAATTTTGTCTGGAAACAATCAGGGCCCCATATATTTTTTGTAAAATATTTCTGGGATCCAGGTGGAAAATCTAGCTAGGGTCTATGTAAAGTTTGGGACGCCTAAATCGAACAGGCCCTATCGCTGAATCCAGATCGGTCCAAGATTACGCCCGGAATTTGTTTCGAAAAATTATCTGGAATCTAACTGGGGCCTATAATTTTCCTAGATATTTACTTAGTTTGTACCATAATTATTTTTATGATCCAGTCTGGCCCAGGCTTCAATCTAAAATTTTTCCCTAAAATATTCTCTGGAATTCCACCCGAGCAGAAATTTTAGTAGGGTTCTGATAGGGTCCTAATAAAGATGTCTTAATGCCTGGTCAGGCACTCATCAGGCAGCCCTGACAGGGCCCTGACCGTAAATGTAACGTCGAGGTTTATCCATGATCCAGACAACTCGCTCTCGCATCATATCGGCTCGCCTTTTATATTAATACGGGACGATTTTTATTTACGAGGAAGACTAACGCGCGGTCGCCACGTCGTGGCAGTATGTGGTACTAGTTTTATCTATTCAGGAGGGAATCAGGGAAAAATCTGTCACAGTGGCAATCTAGGACCCATGTAGATTTTTCCGACTATTTTTCTCTCGGTAAAATCAAGGTAAATTTCTAGGGTGTATTCTGGACCTAAACGGATATTTTTAATTGGATTTTTCTATCCAGGCCCTGTACTTAATCTCGGCAAATTGAGGCAGATTTCTACCTGGGATATTAAAGTTGTATATAAATTATATACATAGTGTCTCAGAATTCGCGCATTCGGAATTCATAGCGTGATTATTTGTGCCAAAAAAAGTAACTTTTTCTTCTGGCAAAATTGCGTCTGAACATTACTTTTCAAATAAGAGCAACTTATTTGTCTCAGTTCCCGTAAGACCCTATGTTAAAATAGCAATATTAAATAATTAGTAACTTGTAAACGAGCAAATAAAAAGAGTTTCATACTGCAACTCTCGTATAATTTCTAGATTTCTAAACTGTTGTTCTTGAAACATATGGTCGAACGTTATCATGAAGCAGTAATAACTCCACGTCTATTGAGCTGGCATTATTAATTATTCGTTCTTGAAACCTGTACGGCGATTCTGTGACTTGCTATCGATGGTTTTCGGTATCGTTAACCAACCAATGAAAGCTGTGCTTTTAACGTCTTTGCTGTCGCTAGTTAATTTCGATACCGAAAAACATCGATAGCAAGTTACAGAATCCCGGTACTGGTAAAATCATTAATGCCGGAAAATACTGTTCTCAGATGGAGGAAATGAACAACAATTACGCTTTAAGCAACCTGCAATATGCATATTGCTTTATGATAATGCTCGACCACATGTAAAGGACGAGGGGTGAGAGGCAAGGGGCGAGAGCCAAGCGTCGAGCGGCGAACGACGCGTGGCGAGGGGCGAGCGGTGAGGGGCGAGCGGGGAGTGTTTACTGAAGCTCGCCGCTCGCTGCGTGACAACTTTTTTTCGGCGCGTCGCTCCACCTCTCGCTATTAGATGATGCCCCACCGTTGCCTGCCGAGTCCGGCCTGCCGCCGTCTACGCTTTCATTCGCTCAGACATTAAAATTTATTTCTCGATAACTATTGCGAATTTTGCAAAATGGTATAGGATTTTTCTATTCAGTTTGTCCCGGTCTATCCATCATCTACGGGACATACGGGTATTAGGACACACCCTGTATATTTTATACATACATGCATATGTAATGTACGTATCTTTATAATTAACTTTAACTAACCACAAATTGGTTCATAATTGATGAAATATATATTTATTACACGAATGAAACAAACATGCGCACTTTTCCACAAATGTAAAAACGTTAATTTATAATGTTTTAGGCTATCTTACACGACAGAAATTGCATAGATAAAAGTATAATTTATAAGCTTTTCAAACCATTATTTGGTATGGGATTATTTACTGCTCCTGGTAAGATATCGTATCTACAAAAGTACTAACAGTAAAACTAATAGCTTTTTTGTAACTATGCAATTGGTTACTTTCTTTATAATTAATTTTAAAAAAGCTTTTAGATTTGTTCTAACATACTGTCAGAATTGTTTATATTCTAGTGTTACATTTATAAAGTATATTTATTTTTATATTAAAGTTTACTTATATTATTTCTGAATCCTAATATTATTTAGCATTATTATATAATAATATTAATTGTTAGTTACGCCATAAATCTAAAACATTTTTTTAGCATCCATAGGGACCCGATTAAGAAAAATAAGTGGACATACATTCCGTCCATCCATATTGCAGGATTTCTTCAAGATATTCGTTGAAGAATCTGATATACTTACAAATGAATTGAATGAGAATATAAATGAGGGAAAGGAAATAATTCTTATTGACATAATAACACAGCACGCTTGGGAAATGGCATGCCGTAAGGTTATATTTATATATAACCACTTAGAAGTACGCTGGATCAGCCGTTGTTGAGATCCAAAAATCTGAGGACCTGTCAACTCGCATATAATACTCGCGTAAACTACACGATCGGTCTCGCGCGCGCATTCTAGCTACGCTTATACTAGGCGCGAGGCACTACTGTGTCTCGTGATTGTAATCTTTCTGCAGGCGGACTTTTTACCTGCAATCCTGCAGCAATATTGCAATATTTTGCATTATTTAGGCTGTAACGGAGGCGACCGGGGAGGCGCGGCCGGAATCCGAAATTCCGGGAGCGAGAGAGAAGGAAATAGGGCCGCGGCCGTAAGAGAGAGAACGCACTACCGGGTGCGAGGGAGCGATCGATAACGGCGCGGTTGCCACGTCGACGGTAGCCGGCAACGCCGCGCCTGCCCCCGCCGCCTCTACCCGCGCGCCTACACTCCGGGGGTATAAAAGCCCCACCGGAGCAGGCGAGTCATCTCAGTCTTCGCTCGGAGCTCCGAGCGGAGACAACCGGCAGTGGGTGCCTCCACTGCAGGTATACGCCGGAGTGAATGGGTGCTCCCATGGTGGAAGGGATAACATGGTGTGCTCAGTTCGGCTAAACCACGCCTACTTTTGCTTTGCGACGGCTATAGATTCCCAGGGCTATCAACCGTGAAAAGTAAAAAACATTTAGCGTTGGCAAGTTGGGTATGCTGCATCTATGG
>NW_011966534.1:14395-18562 GCF_000949405.1 Vollenhovia emeryi | reverse complement strand
TTCATAGGGTGGTCGAGAGTGGGGACGGAAAGGTACAGTCCGATCGAGAAATTAGCTCGTTGTCAGAGGTTACACGATCTCGCGCAGTTGTGCTGCGCTTCGATTTAACTTTTGGTTCGAACTGTACTAGACAATGACAGACGCCACTCGACGATGCTCTCTCTTGGTACACACGACTCGGCTCTAGCGCGCGTTCCAGTTAGTACATATTTCAGTGCTTTTGACGTACTTAGACATGTTATAGCCGTATCACACTAGCGGTTCGCGTTGGCGTTGCCGTTGGCGTTGCCGTTGGCTGCTGCATCTCGACCAATCAGAGAATACTTTGCTATTCTCTGATTGGTCGAGACGCAGCAGCCAACGGCAACGCCATCGCGAACCGCTAGTGTGATACGGCTATTACGACATGCAAAAGAAGCAGTTAAGATATCCAACACATAGACAATTTGAATCACCCGTGACCAGTAAAAGAGTTGAATCTTCGGTTGAGAGATCAAACATTAAAGGAAATAACAGTTCCTCTAGAAGATTTCGTAAGTATCTAACATCATTACCTGAATTAATCAAGGTGCATGTATCACAGAAGCACGTCTTGCGCAGTCCACCATTAAACGCGTCGCTTAATTCTTGACGTGTGCGGCAAGCGTGATTGTATAAAGGTTATGTGCAATGCTAGAACTTGGTCCAAGTTCTCGAACCGAGAAATTTGTTGCCAATCAATAAGCAGCTTTTACGGAAAAGAGATAATTTTATTGGCTACACATTTCTCGGACCGAGCCTAGAACTTGGACCAAGTGTCGCATCATAGTGTCTACAGTTAACAGCCCGTTATATAACATCTCTTTCTTTTTACACAAAATTTTATTTGATTCCATATCAAAACCGAGATCACACATTAAAGATGGTTGGACTTTCGCTACCAATATTAAGAACCTCTCGATCAGACACGATGAAGTGATGGTCTCTTTGGATGTTACTTCCCTATTTACCAACGTCCCTAAGGACTTAGTAATCAAAGGTATTGAAAAAAGATGGGAAGAAATTTCAACTTCCACTAAGTTAAACTTACCCCAATTCTTATACGCGATAACACTCATACTCGAATCAACTAGTTTTACATTCAATAACCAGATCTATGAACAGTTCTTTGGTACTCCGATGGGGTCCCCCCTGTCCCCCATACTCGCCGATATAATTATGGACGACTTGGAAACGCATTGTATCGATTCTTTAGATTTTGAGATCACTGTTTTCTATAGATACGTCGATGATGTCTTTGCCATTCTCCCTGTGAACAGACTCCAAGATGTTCTCAATACCTTCAATAATTATCACCCACGATTGAAGTTCACTTATGAATTAGAGAATAACGGTTCCTTGAATTTCCTGAACACCTCTGTCCACAGGGAGAATGGAAAATTATTAACTAACTGGTATCGAAAACCTACATTTTTTGGCCGATACATCAATTACTTTTCTAGTCACCATATTAGATATAAGATAAACACCATAATCAACCTAGTTGACCACGCCATTTTACTCGCTGACCAACGCTTTCACGACTCCAATATCGACATAGTTAAAAACATACTCTCGAATAATTCGTATCCCTCCACTTTCATCGACAGGCACATCCATAAGAGGCTAAAACATCTCATGCACTTTGCGAATTGTGATACAACAGTCCCCCCCACTGAATGTAACGACCACACGAATTCTGTCACCATACCTTACATTAGTGGCGTCAGCGATATGATTAGCCGAATTTTGAAAATACACGACATACACACTCGGTTCTCAGTACTTAAGAAATTAAATGTAATCGTTAGAAAGGGGAAGGACAGGATTGTTGACTCAAAACAGACCGAGCTCGTATATAAATTAAATTGTATCAACTGTGACGCGTCTTATATCGACCAGACAAAAAGACATATCGAAACGAGGATCAAAGAACATTGTAATGACATCAAAAAACCGACATGCAACCACTCTGTGGTCAGTAAACACCGAACTCATCTGGGCCACGAATTTGATTGGCACAACCCTACCATCCTACACAAAGAATCTCATTATCGTAAGAGAGAAATTGCCGAGATGTTTTTCATCAAAAAATCTCACAACACAATAAATCTCCAACAAGATACGGACAACCTCAATCCCATCTATGATAAAATCGTTCGTATCACCTAATTTATTTATCTATTTATTTGCCTGTCTGTTATTCGTCTTTCTCCCCCCCCCCTTCCCACGGGTTTCTTATATTTTGATGACACGCCAGCCTAAAACTATTGTTCCCACACGACTTTATCTTGGCAGTTCCTCTCTAGACTTGTACAAGATCAGACCGTGGTAGTTGATGTGCTGAGTGATTTTAGTTCCAATTTCGCTTATAATTTTATCATGCGCCACGACATACTTTCTGTAAGTTTTTATTTGTATTTTCTCTTTAAGCCTCTTATATCTCTATTGTTACTCCCATATAATTTCTAGATTTGTTGCTGTAACAACTGATAGATTTAACATAACATCTACTTGAAAAGGATCAGTATTACTGATCGAAACGTCGTGAATTACTAAATATACGAATTTTGCCAGAACTGGTCGACTCAATTATTAATCACACATATTTAATATTTTTAATATACTTTTTTTCTTTAAAATGTATTTTATGCACTTACAAAAACAAAGAAAATCCAACAAAAGAGCAGCAACAGAGGAATATGAAAAATTTCTGTACAATAATAGTATGGAAAAAATATCAGAACATGGAATTAACGATTCTGAGCAGATAACAGATTCTAATGGACATGCTGCTAAGAGATGCTCACAG
The DNA here is from genome assembly GCF_000949405.1 of Vollenhovia emeryi. Taxonomy (NCBI): domain Eukaryota; kingdom Metazoa; phylum Arthropoda; class Insecta; order Hymenoptera; family Formicidae; genus Vollenhovia; species Vollenhovia emeryi. Next base: position 15,732 of record NW_011966534.1, on the reverse strand, counting down.
GATCAAGAACAATTATCCGTCAATTATAATCAAAGTAAGCAGACCGTGTTTGTTCCGCTTGGAGAGTTGTCAAATCTGCATGAGAAAGTGGTACAGAAAATTGAAGAGAAAATGGAGAAGAGCAACAAAATGATGGAAGAAAAATTTATTGAAATTGTAAAAGAACAACTCACACAAGCGTATGAAAAAACTGTGTTCAAAATGGAGGAAGTGATGGGTAAGTTTGATTCAAGCACATCAGTTAATGTTCAATATGTTACAAAATGGGTAAATAATGCACGACATAATTCAGAGTTTATTCAATCACTATTGGGTGAGTAGGGTTAGTGTAATTTTTATTTTATTTTATTTAATTCAGCCAATGGTTTTAAATGCTGAATTATTAAAATATTTTAGTAATTAAAGTCATCTGCATGTAACACATAATCCTTTTAATAATAGCTTTTATCTGATAAATTTCTTTCTTGCATTACATACTTTCTTTAAGTTTTGTGAACGAATCATGTATATTGATAGGCATAATATATTGATAGGCATTGCTTTAACAGTAATTGTTATAACAAAATAGACTAAATTTTTGCAGAAAGGATATGTAGCAACATAGACAAACACAGCACTAGCAGTATAATATCTTCAGAAACAGAAAATAAGGTAGTTTATCTTTCTTTTGTTATGATCTTTTTAATAAAACATTTTGCAATAAACTTTTATTTCGTTAGGTTCATCTTGGGAGTGGTTACTATTGCACACAAGCTAGCTTCATAACAATGAAAAGAGCGAAAAATGATTGTGACTGGACTGTGACTCTTCTTGTTGGAGTTTTCGGCGAAGATGCGAAATTAATGAGGGTTTATCCTCGAAAGCCGGGATTGAAAAAGTTTCCGCTTCTTAATGGTAGCACAAAGTAAATATACAACTGTTGTGAAATACTATATTCTCTTTTTTTTTATTAATTATTAATTTTTTCCGTTTCTCAAATTTTATAGGTATGTATAGACAGCGATTGGAAGATGGTAAATACGAAGGTGACATTGATGAAGCTGTCAAATCCCTACCAGCTTATTTATCAGATCGAGCGTTAGATCTTGGAGGAGGAAGAAGTATAGCCCCCCGTGCAAAATACTTTAAAAAATCTAAAAATAATTCTATATCGCAAAGGTCAGTTCTAATTTCAGATTTTATTAAAACTAAAAAAGCTATTTAGTCTTCATGGCTTCCGGATGGTTGCCGCGTCCGTTTGCAGTGTGGTGCCGACGTTTCGCAGGCGTTGCAGTCTGCTTCATCAGGGCTGGGAGACTTTGATACTGAGCTCCCTCGCGTTGCGCTCGTCCTTTTAT
>NW_011966534.1:7245-13379 GCF_000949405.1 Vollenhovia emeryi | reverse complement strand
AACAGCCGCGAAAGCCTGAAAGCCCTAAAAAAGCTATTATTTTATAATTGCATTGCCAGAAATGGTGTAGTCATTTATTTCTAATATGATGTAATTGATAAAACTTTTTATGTTCTCTATTTTAGAAAGAAAGCAACAACAACAGTTTCAGTGAGTTCACAGAGCCCATCGGACGTAAAAAAGAAAAAGATTGAAAAGCATGCCGTTCCAGTTCAGAGTAATAATAATATAAAGCAACCTTTTGTTTGTACCTTTTTTAAAATGTATAATTTTATTTTGTCTAATTGTTCTTTTTTCTTTTTCAGATACATAACCAAGACCATAATATAAATTTTATATATACATAAATATTATATAGAAATATGGAAAGAATAGAAATATGCCAAATATAAAAATAAAAATATTCTTTAATTCCTATGACAAACTTTTTTTAAGTAACATCGCCTGCCTTCATTTATAATAATGAGGTGTTATCGAAATGTGTAAGTAATTTTATCAGTCGAATATATTCCATACTAACTGCTTCAATATAATTTATTTCTATATTAATGGCAAGGAGTGGAATGATTAATCTGAAATACCTACATATTTTTCACAATTACAATTCTGCAATATTTATATTGCATAATATATTACATTTATATACTTTTTATATGTAATACGAGCTTTACATTCTTGAAGGTAATGTAATTTGAAAAATTGCTACGATTATATATATTATAATGAACAGTTTCATTTCAATTACAGTTCATTCTAATATACAGGGTGATTCAAAATAGGTATAGTGTCCCTGAAATGTCGTATTCCTGATTAAATTCTAAGACGATTTTCTCTTACCAAAATGTTCTCCGAAGCTTAGTTTTTGAATTATTAAAAGAAATAGTCAGCGAATAACTGGCCGAGTACAAGAGGCAGACAGGAGCGGCGCACCGCCGCGGCACCCGGCGGCTTACGCGGGACGGTCAGCTGAGCGTTAATGCCGGCTGACGGTTTTTTTAAAATGAATCCGCGTTTCTGAGTTTTCTGCTATCCAGTTTTCTTGTGCCAGCCATTCCCTTTGGTTTGTATTGCGTGCATGCCCATACCACGTGATCAAGGTTCTCCGTTCCCCCTCCGCAGTCTCCGTTCCCACTGCTCCGTGTCGATATATCCCTTTCTCGCAAGTGAGCATTTCAGGTTGTAGTGGTTGGCTCTCAGTCTGTTCATTAAAGTCCCGTAGTACCTTTCCGTGTTATGTCCCTTGTACCATCTATTCGTTCTTTCCTTTTTGTGAAAGTATTTAAAGCAGTACTTTCCTTTGTGCCTTGCCTCTCCTTCTATCACTTCACATGTGCTTTTCCATTCTCTTGCCTTATTTTCCATGTATAGATCCGTAAAAGGGACCTCCAATTCACTCGGTTCTTCGTCCGTCGCCTCTTTTGCAAGTATATCCGCCATCTCGTTCCCCGTCAGTCCTCTGTGTGCCGGAATCCATACCAGGTACGTACCAATCTTGTATTCTTTCCACAGCTTGTTGATATTCCTTCTTGCCGTCAACATATATCTATTTTTGTATACTGTGAGTTTGTTATTTTCTAGTGCCTTGATTGCCGCCTTGCTATCTGATAGTATCAATACTTCCTTTTTTGTTTGCAGTCCTTTCTTTGCTGCTTCAAGTATCTTTAACGTCGCCATGTGGATTGCAAATGCCTCCGCCGTAAACGATGAGCATTCCTTAGGGAGCGACGCCTTGTATGCCTCGTCCCATTCGTCACACACGAAGCTGGATCCCGTTGATGCTCCCTCTTCCGTTCTTGAGCCGTCCGAGTATATGACAAGCGGTCTTTCCTTCATGTCCAGTTCATCCATACATCTTTTGATCAGGTTATAGTCTCGTTCCTGGTATTTCATATTATTTATATCCATCGTGATTTCTTGTTTATTATTTTTCTCTCCTCCGTACTCTTTCTCTATTTCTGTATCTGTCTGTATCATATTTGTTAAATCCTCATATTCCTCCTTCCATATTTCATATTTTCTCTCTCTTATCAGTTTTTCTCCAATTCTTCTTACCTCGCTCCATGCCTTAGTAAGAACGCTATGCGTAAATCCCGGGTTTTTCCTTCTTCTTTCCTGCTCCGACTCCATTAACCTATCTAAGCTCTCCTGTTCTTCCTTCCTTCCATATTTCAGCAGTTTAATGCAGAAGTTCTCCGCGAGTCTTATGGCTCTATGTTTCAACATCGGTACCCGTGCCTCAGCAATCATTACATTAGTAGGTGTACTGTTCCTGTACCCCATTGCAGCTCTAATACCAAGGTATTGACCTCTTTCTATTTTTAAGCTGTAATTATGTGTCCTAGGGTAATATACGTACAGGCCATAATCCGCCACTGCTCTGACCATGCTTTTGTACAAGGTAAGAGCGGTATTTATTTCCGGGCCTCTGGTGACCGAGCAAACATACTTGATAACATCGTTTGCCTTTTCCATTCTGCCTCGCATTGTTACTACATGTCTTTCCATACTCGTCTTATTATCGAAGTTAACACCCAAGAACTTGGTTTCCGGTAAGTTTTCTATTGTGGTCCTGCCTATTGTGATATTCATATTTGAGTCCGTATATCCTGAATTCGATTAGCTTGGTTTTCTCATGTTGCATGTTAAGTCCTAATTCTCCTACATTATTATCTATTATGCATATGGCCTCTTTCATTTTGTCCTTGTGTTCGTTCCGGACAGGTCCAGCTGTGTATACCGCTATATCGTCAGCGAACTGCAGGATTCTCACTTCATCTGGTAAGTCCGTAGTGACTTCGTTAGTATATATGTCATACAATACGGGACTTAGTACTGCACCTTGCGGTAGTCCTTTTCTGATAGATTTTGTTACTGTTTCCTCTTCCGATACTAAGAACTCTGTTTCTCTTTCAGCAAGCCATTCCGCGATAAACTTTGTGATTCTATTTGGGCATCCTCTCTTCTCAAGCTTCTCTACGAGGATCTCTGGGACTACATTATCGTATGCCGAAGCCACGTCCAAGAAAGCAGCCATAGTGTACCCTCCTCTGTACATAGTGCTCCTTACATCTGCCAATAGTTTCACCAGGTTATTGTGGCACGATCGTCCTCTCCTGAAGCCGTTTTGCGTCGAATCTATGATGTCGTGATGTTCCGCCCACCATACAAGTCTCTCATTTATTATTCTTTCATATATCTTGGCCACACTTGAGGACAGTGCTATTGGCCTTACTTTTTCTCCTCCCGGTTTATCTATGAAGCATACTTGATATTCTTTCCAAGCTTTTGGTAATTCTGTTGTCCTCCATATATGGTTGTGTATATTTAATAGTGCTTCTTTGGCACTCTGTGGCAATTCCTTTATCATTTTATATTCTATACCATCTTTTCCTGGTGCTGAGTTCCTTTTGACCATGTTAAATGCCCTTGTTAGTTCCTACCACTTCAGATCATCATCCAGTAAATCTTTTTTTTCTCTCTTCGTGTCTATCACCTCTATCTTCTTATAAACTGTCGATGGTGCTAATTTTTCTATTTCCTTTCTGATCGTCTCCTTTCTATCTTTCGTGTGCCACTTGTTCCAGTCTACTTTTGCAAATCTATTCTTCAGAGTCCTCATCGTGTTCCATACATATTTCATGCTGGTCCATATGTTTATAGAGTTGCAAAACTCTTGGAAACCTTCCCTCTTCCTGTTTTTTATTGTCCTCCTTGCTACTGCCCGACATCTCTTGTATTCCACGTATGCTTCTTCACTTTGTTCTTTCCTATACATTTTCAATGCAGCCTTCCTCTGATCTATAGCTTTGTTACACTCATCGTTCCACCACCTTACTGGGTTGTGCTTAGCCTTGTTCACCTTTTTCTCTTGATCTTCTTTTCTTCCAGATGCTAAATTTACAGCTCTCTTCATTTTGTTCGTCAATGATTCATATCCTATATTTTCACTCTCTTCTTTCATAAATTCTTTCATCTTCTCCTTGTACGTGTTCCAATCCGTTCTTTTACTACTCTGTCTGTTACTCTTCTTGCTATAGCTGCTTTTCTCCGTTTGAATTCTTATATTTATTGGATGATGGTCTGAATCCCATGTATCTTCCTCCTGATTGTAATCCAGTACATCGCACATTTCCGGGTTCGCGAATATTAGATTTATGTTTGATGTTTGCTCATTCAAATGGTTGAGCCTAGATGATGTGTCTTTATTGACACATATCATTGTACATCACCATGTAGAGCATTGATCCATTTGCATCTGTATTCCTGCAATTCCAAGCTGTGTGATGTGCATTGAAGTCCCCCATCATGATTACGTTTTTCTGCTCCTTCTTATATTTCATTAAATTTTCCCATTCTTTCTTCTTATTCATTCCTATCGGTCTTCTATAGACGACGACTACGTCAAAGTTATTCTTTAAGTTGGTAGTACTTATACCCACTATATCGAAGTTCTTATTGATGTCCTTCCATCCTTGTAGCTCCTTGTATTTGATCGTGTTTTTTATATATATGAGTATACCGCTGCTTAATCCGTCGCTGTTGACCTTCATCGTGTTATATCCGCTGTATTCTATCTTTTTATCTTCAGTAACTTTGCTCTCTGTAATGGCAAATATATCGTATTCCCTGACTCTCTTCGCTATTTCTTCCTTCTTGTTACCCATGCCTCTTGCGTTCCATATGACTATATTTATCATTTTGTTGTTGCTAATGTTTATAGGTCTGTATATTTTTTTTATGTCTCTCTGTGTATACTCAGTCATATATCTCAACCTCCTTACGTTATTCGTCATCCATTTTGTTTTGTCTGCTCTCTGTACCATTCTTTCCCTCTTGTGTATACTTTCTTCTCTATCCATTTTCTCCTTTTCTATCCGTCTTTCCATTGTATCCCTATCCGTTTTCCGTGACCGTTCACTTGCCTCTTCTTCTTCTGTAGTATCCTCTCTTCTTACTTTGTTCATTATTCCCCATTTATCCTTCGTGATCTCTTCCTCTCTTGTGTTGAACATCTTGTAATAGTGACTTTCTTCCTCTCTCTCTCTTCCCTTCGTAGCTGGCGCCGTACTTCTCTTCAACACTGTCATTCCTGGTCTCATATTTCTTTCTGCTTCCCCCTGTTTTATCTCCTTCGGTCTGATTTCTGTTTTTTTCCTATCTTCCTCTTGTTTACCCGCTGTATTGTCTCTTTTTGTTACTGTAGCGTATGTGTCCTGCATCGTAGGCCAATTTTCCACATTTCTGTATCCCTCGTAATGCGTTGTATATATGTTCACTTTTCCATGTACTAATTTCTCCGCTTCGTAGTGTGAGCAATTGTTATAGGCCATTATTGTTATTAGGTCTTTATTCCTTTTATATTCCGAGCAACCTTTATATGTAGATTTGTGGTTATCTCCACAGTTTACGCATTTCTCCAATAATGGGCATTCCCCGTGCTCATCCTGGCCGCAGATTATACACTTCTCCTTCAACTTACAGCTACTCTTAAAGTGACTTGTAACACTGGTAGCACTGTCTTACCGTCTCCACGTATGGACTCACTCTGATTCGGGCCATACTATTGAAAATGCCGAGGCTGTCCGGTAGCTTTTTTCCCTTGAATAAGATCATAATATTTGAAACGACTCTCCGTTAGGTTGTTCGAGCGAACCGGACTAGCTCGTCGGACCAGAGTTCGCGTAAAGGTGCTATTACATGGGAGCGTCGTGCGTCAAGCGTCAAACGCGCGCGCAGCACCTTTGCGCAGATGTCTAAATGTGCAGATTTCAGCGTCTAACGCTAAAAATGGCTGGCTAGTGGCACGTGGTGGCACGTCGATACACGCCGTAGAGGTTAAGGTATACACTATTAACATAGAAAATTTATACGTAATCATATTCCGTAACAGATATTATTATTTTTGGTAATATTATTATATATTTCCGCAATTGGCGCATATTAGAACGTATCCTAACCTAACCTAACCTAACCAAGCATTATATGTATATAAGAGATTAATCTTTATATATGAATTTCATTAACGTTCTCTTACAAAATACACAATCCGCACTCGGTTACTCAAGAAAGAGGAGAGAATAAAAAAAACGCTAATAGTGGCCAGTGGCCCATCGGTGAACGCCGTAGAGGTAAAG
>NW_011966534.1:4048-5288 GCF_000949405.1 Vollenhovia emeryi | reverse complement strand
ACTATTAACATTGAAAATTTATATTTATTCCTGTTACGTAACAGATATTATTATTGATAATATTTATTATAGAATTCCACAATTTGAGAGAAGAAGAGAGAAAGAAAGACACTAAAAATGGCTAGTGGCAGTGACACGTCAGTAGACGTCGTAGAGGTAAAGATATACACTATATATACACTAAACACTATTAACATTGAAAATTTATATTCATATGTATACTAAATATTATTATTGATAATATTTATAATAGAATTTCACAATTAGCGCATATTGAAAGCTAACCAAGCATTAAAAGTATAATTTTAATAAATATTTTAGTACATTCTTTTATCAAATACACAACCCTATCCTTTTATACATCTCCTTTAGAATTCTTTGTAACATTGTATTTTATAGGCATCAACTTGTGGGGTGTGCATGTCCAAAGTTAACAGAAGCGAAATTGTTAACCACAAATGTTGTCGAAATTGGCATAGTGTTACTATTGATGCAAATGCCAACATTTTCTATCCTACTAATCGTAAGGACTATAATTAATTTATATGATATATAACTATCTACATTTATTTGAAAAAATTGTAATAATTAATATTTTGTACAACATTGCAGAAAAGGGGAACTATTTGGCAAAAATGATATGCAACAATAAAGAACAACTTGTATTAATTAATAATAAAGAAAATGGTCAATTTTCTTTTGAAAATGTACAAATAAACAAGGAAGTAGTGGCTGAGTCCGATCTACCCACAAATGATTGCTGTATTTCTGGAAGTGATTCACAAGAATCATTTTCGACATTAGACAAAAGTACATTAGAAGAAATGTTGATTTTAGAAGTTAGAAACAGACCGCCCTTATACGATTACACACTGCCTTTGTCTGTACGAGGTAGATACAAAATTGCTGAGTTGTGGAAAGAGATATCTGACGCTCTTCAAGGTATGTATTTTACATAAGCCTGAATTATCAAATAAAAGCATTTATTACATTTAAAGTTTCAAAAGTATGTTTTAACAATTACATTAGGTCTTATGAGTCCTGAAGAAGCTAAAAAGAGATGGAAATCGCTTAAAGACACTTATAGTAAAATAGTGGCTGAAGAAAAGAAACCTAGTGGGTCAGCTAGATCATGTTCACAAAAACCATTTTGAAGCAATGTCCTTCTTACGTTCGGTGTCAAAAAATAGAAAGTATATATAAATTTTCATGTGCAACTTAAAGTATACAGGGTGTCAGA
>NW_011966534.1:0-3474 GCF_000949405.1 Vollenhovia emeryi | reverse complement strand
CATCGATCGATGAGAGACGGTGGCGAGCGGGAGCGGGGAGCGGTGAGCGGGCGAACGCGTTCGCTATCGTTTTTTGAGAGATGTCAACAAACACACCATTTTGCATGCTGCCGAGTCCGGCCTTCCGCTCCTCCGTGCATTTATTGGCTCAGACGTTTTTCTGAATTAGGCGATAATAATTACGATTTTGTAAAATTTTATATAACTTCTCTTCTCAGTTTAACCCAATCTACTATAATCTTTGGGGTCGTCCATATCGAATCTGACACCCGTATATATCATAAATTTTATTATCACTAATTTCAAGCATATTTTATTTTACAGCTCTGTTTCTAATCTTACGGCTCCAGTTATTGAGTCCAATAGATGTCATCTTGATGAGAGTTCAAATAACATGGAACAACATAGAAGTAGTGAAGGTATTAACATTGTTTAAGAGCTTATTTATATTATTTGCTGACCTGACCGATCTTTTAATATAATGTATAGTTGTTTTAATTTATATGCATCAAAGAAATATCAAACAATTTATTTTTAGATGAATGCCCTGCTAAACGAGGTAAAAAACCGAGCTTAACGATGATTTTAGTGCATCAATGAATCGTATAGCTGAAGCATTTTGTAACAAAGACAAGCCTGTGATAAACTTACCAAAGTTACCAGAAACAGATGCGTTGGATGGTATGTTTATGTATATAAAGCAAAGAATAATAAAACTTAGTCAAGAAAAACAGAATATGCTGTTAATGAAATTTCTACAAGATATTACGGAGGAAGTACAAAACGAATGTGGATAATTTTATATTTATTTGCGTAATATTGGGAGCTTTCCAGCAAGCGACACAAGTCGACACAAGTGTCGTTTCTGTCTTTATTATTCATTGAATGCGAAGAAAGACAGAACGACATTTGTGTCGACTTGTGTCGCTTGCTGGAAAGCTCCCATTAGCAAGTGCTATGTTCCTATTTTTTTATATTTGTCATCAACTTGATGTTAATTTTATTTTTAAGTACAACTTTAGATTTTAGTGACAAATGCAATCAACTTCGTTTATTTTATTTTTAAGTAAACTTTAGATTTTAATGAGATAAATGTTTTTCTTTTCAACTTTATTTAAAAATGTATTGACGTTAAATTACATATATATTTTATTGTCAAATATATGATACGAGTTGTAATTTTTGTAGAACATTGATTTATAATATGTGATACAAATTATAATTTTTGTAGAACATTGATTTATAATATTTTAAGTTTTTACGGAGCATTATTTTTCTTTTAAAAATACTTATGTGATGAAATAAAAAATAAAAAATAAAAATAGTTATCGTAATAATACTTTTGTGATTGTTTAATGATATAGGTGATATAAAAATATACATTAAGTAGTCATACGTTGTCATACATAAGCATCTGTATTATAATAATATGACTATTTATACACACATAGCAAATAAATTTTTTACAAAACGAATCTTTTTCTTAAAGAATTACAAATTAGCAAATTCTATTTATTCACTTGTATATTTGAATATTTTGTCAACCAACTTCTCCTTCTTCATTAAAATATCTACAGAACTCTTCTCGAATGTTAGCTGCGCGTAACGAATATGTTCTTGTTTGAGTACATCTAATGTTAATATATGCACGAAAATCTTCAACATTTTGTCTCCAGGAGCCATTTTCAATATCTCCATCTATTTGAGGCGTATCAGCAAATTGTTCTGTTACGTAAGTTTCTCGCTCAACATCATGTTTTCTCAGCCAGTTATGAAGGCAGACTATTGCTTGAATCATTTTTGTTGCATTTGATACATCTGCTATAATTGGTCGTCTCAGAAGTCGCCATTGGCTAGCTAAAATGCCAAAAACGTTCTCAATCGTTCTTCGAGCTCGAGCTAAACGATAGTTGTAAATACGTTTTTCTAATGTCATTCCACTTTTTCCAGGAAAAGGTCGCATCATTTAACGGAAATGCCTCGTCTCCTACTAATACGTATGGCAAAATTGGACCATCTTCATATAATGCTTCAGGTAATGGAAGATTAAATTCTTTTCTTTCTAATAACAGGCCCATGGCACTATTTTTGAAAAGACCTGCATCACCCTGCCTTCCAGGAGCACCAATGTCAACACAACGTATAATATAATTTGCATCACATATTGCGAGTAAGATAATGCTGTGACTGCCTTTATAATTATAATATTCTGATCCTGCATTGTCTGGACACTGAAAAAATATTGTTATTGTGTAAGTTTTAGATTTCAGTTTGAGTTACTAAATAAATATCATTTACAATTTAACAATTACTTGAATAACGATGTGTTTGCCATCAATCGCACCAATACAGTGAGGAAAGTTCCATTTATTCGCAAAGTCGTTTGCGATTTCCTTCCAGTCGTTTGTATCACATTGTGAAAGCACAATAGGATACAAACGCTCCCATATAACATAACATGTTTCGCGTATAATATTTGTAATACTGCTTTACGAAATTAAAAATTGGTACGACAATGACATCATACTGTCTCCTGAGGCAAGATATCTATTAATATTATAAGAAATATAATAACCATTCTAATATATAAAATTATTAGATTTCATTAGTTACACGTTGTTTACTGATGAAATATTGTTACTTTATGAGTATACAATAGTATACATACCTTAAAGTCACCATTAAACGTTGCTCTTCATTTATTGGCTCACGCACAACATAATGCTTTTTTAAATCGTGTCCTATTATCGACAATAGTTCTTCAAATTGTGTCGCTGTCATCCTTGTATAGTTTCTGAAACGAAGATCTTCCAACCTAATATTAGGAAGTATTGCATAATAGAATCCATGTCTCTTTCTTTCTGCGAATACTTTTGAAACCCAGCATCTCCTTTTCCTTTTCTTTTTTGATTTTATTACATTTGCAATCATTGAAATTGCTGCAACTAACTCTACTTGTTTTTGTTCGTGATAATACTGATTAACAGCGTTACTGCATTCTAATGCCCACTGATGCAACTGATAATTAAAAGACATCTTGTATTAAAATGTGTAAAATCTCGTGTAGAATCAGCTAACTTAGCGTTTCAGCATCAATAATTGAAGCCGTAAGATTTGAAAGAGCTGTAAAAAAGATATGCTTAAAATTATAGTAATAATAAAATTTATTATACAGGGTGTCTGATGCAAAAGTAGCCACCTTGAAAATAGTGGTAGATTGGGTTAAACTAAGGAGAAATATCAATTACCGCGGTACAAAATAACAATAGTTATCGAGTAATAAATTTACACGTTTGAGCGAATGAGGATGCAGGAGACGGTAGGATTCGGGATGGGGATGAGCGGGAGGTGGAGCGACGCGCGAGATACACCGTGGTGGGAAAAAACCTAGGCGCGGCGGGGAGCGCGGCGCGGGCGGCGAGCGCGGCAGCGAGCGCGAGCGACGGGCGACCCGAAACATAAACATAGTATCTC
>NW_011966533.1:14441-18539 GCF_000949405.1 Vollenhovia emeryi | reverse complement strand
ACCGGTCGCGGGGGATGGGGTGGGAGCTGAGTCAGATGGAGGGAGAGCCGACGGGGAGACTCATACACCCCCGGCCTCCCCTCCCATGACGCGGAGCCGGGCGAGAATGTTACTCGCCCGTGCTCCCGCTCCCACTTCACCCCCTACTCCGCCGCCCACACCACCGCCCTGACGGGCGGGGGAGGGGCTGCCCGCAAGCCGCGGGTAAGTCCCCTCCCCTCTTAGTGGGCGGAACACCGCCGAGGCGGTGAGGAGATGGCCCTCCCCCAACGTCAACGGGGGAGGCGGCCTGGGTCTGGCGGGCTGGGATTCCCGTCAGGCCCTGCCTCCACGGAGGCGGGCGGTAGAGGTTGTGATCGCCTCTGCCGCCCAGAAGAGTAGTGGACTCCCCCCGCGGGGGGAGTCCCCCCTCCCCCACGTCATCGGGGGAGGGCGCGCGAAGGCCCGCCTGTTAAACGGCGGGCCGGTGCGGGGGGCGTCCAGAAGTAATGGCTCTGCCAATTCCTGGGCGTCCCCCAAGTTACAGCACCGCGTAGATCACCGTGTGGTTTTAGTGCAACGCTAAGCGGTCGCAGCCGATCGTCATTAGGCGGGCAGTCCCACATAACCCGGGCCATTTGTAAACTCCCTTCCCAGAGGGGGGCCCGGATATCCATAAAGGATTTCCACACGTAAAAAAAAGCTACTTTTGCATCAGACACCCTGTATATATATGTAGGTACATATGTACATATACATATTATCTCTGGTGAAAAAACAATTGGATTGTATAATATACTTGCATCACGAAAAGGAGAGCGAGCGAGAGAGAGAGAGAGAGAGAGAGAGAGAATATACTGACTGGAAATCAGTATACAAAATTCACACTATTATAATTATTTGACTCTCAGAATCCAAGTTCGACCGGCATTGACCGTTTGCAATCTTATTCAATATTCACTCACTCACTCACACATCGTGTAATGAGTGCGAAACCGCCTCATTGCAACACAGGTGTAACGCACGCAGCAGAGTTTCAAATAACTGCCGCATGCGAAGAAGGAAGTAGACGATGGAACATTAACTCATCGGAACCGAGTCGGCAGTGCTGATGAAGCCACTGCTGACTAGCTTAGAACCGACCTGACGACAGGCCCGAATAAACGGCTTGACAACAGCCGACTATAAAAACAAATGGAAAGAAGGCAGGGCGGGTCATTTTTAAGAAAACCACACGAGTGTACGTATCTGTATCGAAACTTTAATAAAGATATTGATTAAGATAACGGCGTATGGCCTTTCATAAACCGCGAGGTGTCATTACGGCAACGATCCCCAAGATTTCGTGCTCCGACCAAGTCGGCGGCACAACAACTGATGGCAGCGGTGGGATGCCATTGACTGCACTCGCGTGCGCAGAGAGGACCAAGGCCTGAAACCAAGAGAATCGAAGAAACCATTAATCAGTGATTGCAAGGAACCAAAGAGAACCCCGAGGCAACATTGAAATAAGTGGACAAAGACACCCGGTAGCAGCGGAGGACTAGAGACGGCACAACGATCTTCACGACGACGGCCCGACCAGCCCCGCCAGCAGACACTAGCAGCGCAACCGGAGACGGCACCGACTCACCGCGCGGAGATCAGCTCAACCCGAGACGGCACTGATCTACCGCACGACGAGCAGCCAAGCAGTCAGGACAGCGGACAACATGCAGCGTTTCATCGTAGCGTGAGTCCGCACTCATTCATACCTAAGCGCGAAAATGACATGCGAGTCATGTCACAAATTGCGTAACAAATAGCAGATATCCGCGAATATCCCAGGACGGACAACCTCGCGTAACGTTGACCCCCGGTAACTCGCCGTTACCGTTAAACACACGTACACTGAGCACCGAAGAAACTTCCGCGATACAATACGCCGCGGACGCCTTAAGACACATACGTGATATCTCGCGCCGCGTGCTTAACCTTACCCGATCGAGTAGCGATAGCGAGGCAAGCCCTCCAGCCAACGTTATAATCGGCCGAGAATTTCTGTTCGACCCCAGCGACTTCAGTTTACTCGCGCATAATACTCCAGACCCCGCGAATAGTATAGGTACGAGTAGACCCCGACACCCTCGACGTACGAACATAATTTTCGACACCCCGACGTCAAGACACCGACTTGATTTTAAACACGTTCGACGCACCTTGTCGAATGCCATGGCACACCCAATCGCCGGTACATCCAGAGATACCTTGCCAAACGCCATGACGCAACCAATCGCCAGTACGTCCAGCGCTATCGTGGCGGATCCGCCTAACACTGATATTGACGCCGAAATTCAACGCCTGCATCAATCGTTAGAAAACGCTCACGCGAGCCCGCTCAATAGCAGAAGGGTCACCTTCAACGAGTCCCCTAGGGAACGGGCCATGTTACACGAATTATTACAAGAAATACGCGAACTACGCATTAAAGTGAACGGACTAGAACGGGAAGAGCCCCCGCGGTCGGGAGAGCAACGACGAGACTCTCAAAGTTTCCACGAACACGCGCTAGATTTGACATACGGTAGATCAACGAGTGATATCCGAAATCAACGCGGATCGACAGTCGTTAAAGGAAGCGCGGGGCATGATACCCAAGATCGACGGTAATTCGGCGAACCGCGTTCGAGAATTCTTAAAGGCGAGCTCGTATGCAATGAAAAATATACATCCGGCCGACGAACACACATTATTAGAGGCCATATTATGCACCAAATTCGAGGGAAAGGCAATTATAGACTTTCACACAAGAACAATAGAAAATTACGAACAATTGAAACTCGAATTAGAACGCGAATATTTGTGCAAACGTAGTACGGCTCATCTACAAGTGGAGTTTAACTCACTCCGACAAAAACATTCAGAAAACGCGCAAGCTTTCGGTAGACGCGTAGAGGTCTTAGCCATGGAATTATAATATATGAAGCCATGGAAGACGGGAAAGCCCACACAGTAGAACAACAGCGAGCCATTCTAGAGAGCATAAAGGAACAAGCGCTCTGCAACTTCCAAATAGGCCTGCTCGAAGAGATCAGAGTGCTAGTACGATCGCAGCATTACAGCACATTGCAAGAAGCGATTGCCGGCGCTAGCGCCGAGGAAAAAATAAAAGGCCCAAACGCCCGGCAGAGCTCGTACCGACGTCCTAGCGAAAATAGTACCGCCAAATACCCCGCCGATCCTGGAATCATATGCCAGAAATGCGGAAAAAGAGGGCATTACGGACGTGACTGCCGAAGTAGCCGATACGCCAATAGACACCCCTTGCCTAAACCGGAGGGACGCCCGCGAGTCAACACAGTAGAAAAATATTGCAACTACTGCAAAAAGGCAGGGCATGCCCGCAGCGAGTGCTGGTCACTGCACGGACGGCCCGAGAAAAGAAACACGACCCGGCGCGATAGCGATAAAGGAAATAAAAACGTACGCGAACCGGGCACAGAGAAAAGAATACACACAAGCACAAAAGCGATAAAGAATACAGAGTCGCACAGTAGCGACGAAGAAGAAGAAGAGACGACGAAATCCAAGCGAAAGGCCGCCACTTATAAGATTGTTCATCTCGAACCTCACCGAAAGGCAGACGCTGGACTATATCTGATCGCACTACCCACACGAGAAGCTCAGAAGGGAAAAATAGAGTTCCTACTCGACACAGGTGCAACCGTCTCCTTAGTAAAATTAAAGGTACTAAAGGATGACGCAGAGATCTACGAGGAACGAACGAAACTTCTCGGCATAACCGGACACTCGATTACTACTATCGGGAAGACATACTTGAGGATCAAGTTGTCTGACAGAGACACGAAACTCCCCGCATACGTGGTGAAGGATGATGTACCGATAGACTACGATGGAATCCTGGGAGTAAACTTCATCCGGAAAAACGGAGCCGTTTGCGACTATAACACGAGACAACTGTTGCGTACGTAAAATATAATAAAATCAGTCGTGCACGACATGCGCAATAACATCTCGCGAGCACGTTAAACACCCAAAAAAACTCGTCTAGAGGAACACAAAGAATCAGTGGACACCTTAGTGTCTCGCGGCAGCATCACAGGAGCGACGGCTTGACCG
>NW_011966533.1:7587-13085 GCF_000949405.1 Vollenhovia emeryi | reverse complement strand
TTTTGGTGCCTCCTGTGAGGTTCGCAGTCCCTGACGCGAGAAGGATCGAAGCGACCAGTAACCAAGCGAGGGAACGACGATAGCAGCCACACTTTCGAACGCGAACCCACAAACAACATACCATAGGGCGGTATTTATAACTTCTACTAAACCAGTGTGTCGTTCGGTCTAAATTTAAGGCAAACCATCGCGATGTCCAATAAAATCAAATTGTTTATTCAAAAACGGACGTCGTTAAAGTCACAGATTACTCATTTAACCAATCTTCTCGACAAAGAAGGTTTGGATAATACCGCATTAAAATTGCGTATGACGCGTCTCACAGAATTGTACCGCGCATTCGAAGAAACCAACGACGAACTCGCGGTCTTAGATCCCAACGACGCGCACGAGGACGAGTTCACTAATGTCCAAGAGCGATTCTACGCACTCGCGGCTAGAGTCGAGAACATCTTAAACCCGGTAAATTCATCGATGGCAAGCACGTCGAGTAACGAGGTTCAGATCAGGGAATCAGCATCCGTAACAACTAACAAAGGCCGACGAATTAAGCTACCGGAAGCGCCGTTGCCTACGTTTGACGGCAAATATGAAAATTGGCTATCGTTTAAAAATGCCTTTCGCAATCTGATAGACGCGCAGTCGGATTTAACAGACATAGACAAGTTCCACTATTTGAGGGCAGCGTTGAAAGGCGAGGCCGCGAATAAATTGAGAATTTTCTCGGTCGATGGAATTAACTATTCTCGAGCCTGGGAGTTATTAGAGAAAGCGTACGAAGTAAAGCGGATATTGATCTCGCGTCATCTTTTATTGATTTTGAACTTACCTACGTTAGAAAGGGAAACCACGGACGGTTTATCCAAATTAGCCGATGATACGCAACAACATCTCGCGTCGTTAAACGCGTTAGGAACTACGGTCGGGCCCGAAATGATAGTACATATCCTTGAAAATAAATTGCCAAGGGTTACCCAGGAAAGGTGGGAAGCATTTCTCGATAGAGATGAACTTCCCTCCCTCGAACAACTATACGAATTTTTATACAAGACCGCGGTTTGTGCGTCAAAAAGGGAAAGAACGAAGGCGACGGATACTGAGAGGTACAAGGGGGAGATTCCGGCCAAGAAAAGGCGTATTCAGCCTCCAAACCAAGCGTTCATATCGAGCACGGGACAAAAATGCGTAGCGTGCACTGTTAAGCGTCATCCGCTCTATTTGTGT
This sequence comes from Vollenhovia emeryi, assembly GCF_000949405.1. NCBI lineage: Eukaryota > Metazoa > Arthropoda > Insecta > Hymenoptera > Formicidae > Vollenhovia > Vollenhovia emeryi. The sequence continues at coordinate 11,861 of NW_011966533.1, read as the reverse complement.
GAGACGTTCAAGCAGTGGCCTGTTTCGAAACGCATTGAAACGGTAAAAAACGCGAAACTCTGCTACAATTGTTTACGGTCCCATCGGGGAGTTCAGTGCAAATTTTCCAATTGTACTATTTGCAAAAAACGTCATAATACGCTCATACACGATGACAAGTATACGCCTGTTGTTAAACCTGATACCTCTCATTCCGAAGCCGTTAAAACCGATTGACTAGCCGGCGCGTCCGGGGGAACCGTGACGAGTCTCGCGACTGTAACACCTAAATTTACGCCACAGTTATTAACGAGTGCATTAATACATATCTACGACAATCAACGTAATCTCGTGAGATGCCGCGCTCTCCTGGACACGTGTGCCACCGCCAACTTTATTTCTGAATCTGTTGTAAAACGATTAGGCATAAACACGATTCCGCAATCGATACCGGTTAGCACAATCGATACCATGCATTCTACATCTAAGGGCATAGTTCAAATCACTATTCGATCAATTCGCGACGGTTTTCAGAAGAACTTGACATGCTTAACTTTGCCAATCATTGCCGACTTGATTCCGTCTGAGATTTTTCCGCGAGACTCGATTGGAATACCCCCGAACATAAAACTCGCGGATCCAGAATTCCATCTACCACGCCCTGTCGATTTGTTAATCGGTTCCGGTGCCACGCTGTCGCTGTTCTCCGTCGGTCAGATTAATTTGTCATGCCATAAGCAAGACCTGTATTTACAAAAAACACGTTTGGGATGGATTATTGCCGGCGGTGTTTCGTCTCGGATTCCGGCGAAAACCGCGTCGTCGTACTTAATAGATCTAGAAACACAAATAACAAAATTTTGGACAATCGAGGAAGTTGCGGTCGACAGAGCGAAATCGGAAGAAGATATCAAATGCGAAGCACACTTCGTGAAAAACGTTTCACGCAACCACGACGGACGTTACGTAGTTCGTTTACCATTTCGCGATCCCAACGTCTATATAGGCGAATCGAGGTCCGTCGCGCTTAAACGCCTATCCGCATTAATGCATAAATTAGATCGAAATCCGTCTTTAAAAACTGAATACACGCGGACTATCGAAGAATACGAAAGATTAGGTCACATGTCGTTAGTGAATTCTCCCGGCGATGACGGATTTTACATGCCGCACCACGCCGTTATCAAGGAATCGAGTAACACTACTAAGGTTCGTATCGTGTTTGATGCGTCAGCAAAATCTACAAGCGGTGTGTCGTTAAACGACATCCTACTGATAGGGCCCACGATACAGGATAAACTCTTCTCGCATTTAATCCGATTTCGCACATACAACTACGTAATCACCGCGGATATAGAGAAAATGTATCGACAGGTGCTGTTACACGAAGACGACCGTCGATTTCAGCAAATACTGTGGCGCGAAGACGGTAAAGTAAAGACGTATCAACTAAACACGCTCACATTTGGCGTCTCGTCGTCACCGTTTCTAGCGATCCGTACTCTCCAAAAACTAGCGGAAGATGAGGGTCGCGCATATCCTAATGCAGCTAAGGTCCTCAAAGACGATTTATATGTAGACGATCTGTTGACCGGCGGCGAGTCTATCCATCAAGTTCGAGACCTAAGAGATGAAATAATCTCTTTACTAGCACGCGGCGGTTTCCACATTAGACAATGGGCCTCAAACGACGCACGCGTTGTCGATGATTTACCCAATCATGTGTTACACGCTAATTACATATTGACAGACGATCGATCTCTAAAAACATTAGGCATCTCGTGGAACACCATTAACGACAAAATACGTTATTCAACCAATCCAATTAAAATATCAGAAACGATAACAAAGAGAAAAATCTTATCGGAAATCGCGAAAATTTACGATCCCATAGGTCTTTTAGGTCCCGTAGTTTTATATGCGAAACGTCTAATACAAGAAGTGTGGAAAAGCAAGGTGCAATGGGACGAATCTATCCCACAGTCCACTTACACAGAATGGACAGAATTCGTTCGACAATTGGAAGCCCTCAATCAGGTCACTTTCGATCGTAAAATTACGGTAGAGAAACATCATAACATCCAATTACATGGATTTTGTGATGCTAGCAATACAGGCTACGGAGCATGTTTGTACCTTCGATCTGTGGGAGACAATAAAAAGGTGATAAGTAGATTAGTGTGCGCCAAGTCACGAGTAGCTCCACTCAAAACGGTCACTATCCCGCGGCTAGAATTATGCGGCGCGTTACTTTTAGCGCGATTATATAGCGAAACAGTCAGGACATTGAATTTCTCGCTTAACCGGACTATCTTTTGGTGCGACTCGACTATCGTGTTGCACTGGCTGAAAATGCCCCCATACTTACTCAAAACTTACGTCGCGAATCGGGTTGCGGAAATACAAGAAAATACTAACTCAATCGAATGGCGTCATATAAGATCTGAGGATAATCCAGCCGATGCAATCTCGAGGGGACAATTACCCCACTCATTCATACAAAACGAGCTGTGGCGGGCAGGACCTTCGTGGTTAACTAAAACCGAGGATAGTTGGCCTAACGAAATTCCACAAACCACCGAAGTATTAGAAGTAAAGGGAAATACTTGTTTAACGACGATGTTTAATGACACTAGCATACTCGAAAGGTATTCGTCTTATACTAAACTATGCAAAATCGTAGCTTATTGTCTCCGACTGCGAAGGTCGAACAAATATAGCGGGTCATTGAGCGCGAAGGAAATACGTGAAGCCGAAGTACGGGTATTAAAAATCTATCAAGGGGTTCAATTCGCCGTCGAGCTCGAAAAATTAAAAAACAAGCGGCCTATTAACAAGGGCAAGATCGCGAATCTGGATCCCTTCTTAGACGAAGACGGTTTGATTCGCGTCGGAGGACGTCTCAGATCGTCAAACTTAACATTCGCGCAAAAACACCCAGTACTGATTCCGAGTCGGCATCATCTTACCGATCAGATTATACGCGAAACACACGAAAGACATTATCATACGGGAATTCAAACTACATTATACATAATTAGGCAAAAATTTTGGTTACTTGACGGCAAAAATCAAGTGCGCAAGGTCATACGCAAATGCATACGTTGCACGCGATTCGATCCGACAACAGTCGAATACAAAATGGGGGATCTTCCACCTAACCGCGTACGCGAAGCCACACCGTTCAATCACACCGGCATTGATTTTTGCGGACCATTTTATATCAAAGAAAAGAAACATCGAAACCGGAATCGGGTTAAAGTGTACGTATGCGTATTCGTCTGTATGTGCATAAAGGCAGTACATCTTGAGATAGTGAGTGATCTATCCTCGGACGGATTTCTCGCAGCGTTACGACGCTTTGTTGCGAGACGCGGTGTTCCCGAACACATTTATTCCGACAACGGAACTAATTTCATCGGTGCCAACAATCAACTAAAAGATCTTTATGCTTTGTTCAATTCTAACGAACACATGAAACGCGTGGATAAGTACGCGAACGAATTGCGCATTTCCTGGCATTTTATACCGCCTATAGCTCCGCACTTCGGAGGGTTATGGGAGTCGACGGTAAAAATATTTAATCATCATCTCAAACGCGTAGTGGGCGACACTCTATTCACGTTCGAAGAATTGAACACGTTTGCTATCGAAATTGAAGGCATATTAAATTCAAGACCGATAACATCTATTACTTCCGATCCGAACGACATGCTGGTATTAACGCCTGCCCATTACTTAATCGGCAAATCAATCACCTCCCTTCCTGAGGGCGACCTACAAGCTGTTTCAGTCAATAGGCTGTCCGCCTGACAACACATATCAAAGGTGCGACAGGACTTTTGGGCTCGATGGAATTTGGAGTACCTCAACGAACTCCAACGTCGTGCCAAATGGGTCACAAATGGTCCGGAAATAAAGATCGGAGCAGTCGTCCTCATCAAGGATAAAGGTCTTCCTTGCACGCAGTGGGCGTTGGGCCGCATCACGAAATTATATCCAGGTGAAGACGGCATAGCAAGATCAGCCGATATCAAGACCACGAAAGGAGAGATAAGGCGAACTACAAAATGCCTTTGTCCTCTCCCAATCGAACAATAACACGTTCTTGTTCTGCTTACCATTGCGGCGGCGATAACATTGTAACACCATATTCATATTGTAATGCGACAAATGCGTAAATTCAATGTTCGATCATTACGTTGATACATAGCGCTCACAAATAATTCGTCATACTCGTTATAGATCCATAAAGAAAAATTTATGGTTGATCAGTACCCTCTCAACGGGGGGAG
>NW_011966533.1:0-6729 GCF_000949405.1 Vollenhovia emeryi | reverse complement strand
ACAACTACACATCGGGAAAATGTCCTTCAAACTCTACCCGTACAAACGCATTCTACTCAAGCCACGCAGCGAGACAATAGTTCACGTTACCACTGACCGAAACACAATAGGCATAACACAGAGAGAAGAGACTTCTCCAGGCATCGTTATCGGACATTGTTTAGTGGAACCAGAAAATTTTAGCTGCCCGGTAAGCATCGTTAACACTAACGAAAAGAAAGTAGAGATCCAATTACCACTCGTCACCATAGACGAAATAGTGAAGACCTCAACCGACGCAGAGAGCGCAGAATATATAAATACGGTTATTGCTAAAAGGGGCGGAGAACTTCCTCTCCCGCGAGAAGAACGCATAACCAAACTCTTGCGGACAGAACATCTAAATAAAGAGGAGAAAGAGACATTAATAAACACTTGTGCTGAGTACGCGGATATCTTCCATCTAGAAGGAGACGCGCTGATACACACAACTCGGGTAGAACACAAGGTTGTCACTCAAGTAAACTCACCGAGTGTAAACGTGAGACCGTATCGGTTACCCGAAAAACACAAAGCTGAAGTAAATCGTCAAATCAAAGAAATGCTGCAACAGCAAATAATTCAACCGAGCACCAGCCAGTGGAACGCACCGCTCCTAGTAGTACCAAAGAAAACGGATGCGTCAGGCCAGCCAAAATTAAGAATCGTAATAGACTTCCGCAAGCTAAACGATTTAACCATAGGAGACTCTTTCCCTCTGCCTAACATCACAGACATCTTGGATCAATTAGGCAACGCTAAATACTTCACTACGCTCGATTTGGCATCCGGATATCACCAAATAGCTATGGCCGAGAAGGACAAATGTAAGACCGCATTTTCGCCATACGGACACTACGAATTTAATCGTATGCCGTTCGGACTGAAGAACGCGCCAGTGTCATTCCAACGGCTAATGAACACCATCCTAGTAGGGATGCAAGGGCTCAAATGTCTGGTATACCTAGACGATATAGTAATATACGGCCCAAGCTTGGAAGAACACAACAAAAGACTCGTGCAAGTCTTCCAACGCTTACGAGACAGTAACCTGAAGCTGCAACCAGATAAGTGCGAGTTCCTCCGAAAAGAAGTGATTTACTTGGGACATATTATTACCAAGGACGGAATCTCGCCGGATCCCTCTAAGTTAGATGCCGTAAAACATTTTCCAACCCCTGACAAAGTCAAGGCTATCCAATCTTTCATCGGTTTAGCAGGGTATTACCGAGTTTATAAAAAATTTTTCGAAGATAGCCAAGCCATTGACAAAATTAACAAAGAAGGGAGAAAAATTCGAGTGGACCACCGCGCAACAGAATGCATTCGATCAATTAAAAACAGCATTGACGACTGCTCCCGTATTAAGATATCCCGACTTCGCTGACGAATTCATTGTCACGACCGACGCGTCAGATTACGCTATCGGAGCTATCCTGTCTCAAGGCACGGTAGGTCAAGACCGACCCATCGCATATGCCAGCCGTGTATTATCACGAGCCGAGCAAAACTACAACACCACCGAGAAAGAATTGTTAGCTATCGTATGGGCAGTAAAACACTTCCGCCCATACGTATACGGCACGACATTTAAAATCGTTACAGACCATAAGCCACTGATATGGCTGTTCAACGTAACTGATCCAGGATCCAGACTAATCAGATGGAGACTCAAACTAGAAGAATACGACTATGAAATCATTCACAAATCAGGAAAGGTAATATCAACGCCGACGCATTGAGCCGTTATCCCGCGGAAAATAAAAAACTGATTCATCACGTAAACACCGGAGAAGAAGAAGGAGAAAGAGAACAACGAGAATACTCTGCGGAAGAAAAGGAGCAGATACTGTACGAGTATCACGACGCTCCGTTAGGCGGTCACCAGGGAGTCGCGCGAACACTACACCGCATCAGATTACGACACCACTGGCACGGTCTAAATAAAGACGTCGAGAGTTATATTGCGAAATGCGAATTCTGTCAGAAAAACTAATTAAGACAGAAAACTAAAATGCAATATTACAGACACCCCTACGAGGCCCTTTGAAAAGTGCGCCCTGGATATAGTCGGACCCCTCACCATAACAGCCACGGGAAATAAGTACGCCTTAACCTTTCAAGATAACCTAACCAAATTCAGCAAGGCAATACCGCTCGAGAACCAAGAGGCAAACACGGTAGCGAAAGCATTCGTAACGAAAATAATCCTCGAACATGGAATACCGGAAAAGGTATTAACAGATCAAGGCACTAATTTCACGAGAGAAATCTTTAAGAATACGTGCAAACTACTGAAGATCCACAAGATACAGACGACAGCGTATCATCCAGAGAGCAACGGAGCTCTAGAAAGATCACACAGAACGCTAGCCGAGTACCTACGGCACTATATAAATACGGACCAAACAGACTGGGATGAATGGCTCCCATACGCCATGTTCACATATAACACTACCCCTCATACGGTGACAGGGCTCACACCTTTCGAATTAATGTACGGCCACCAAGCCGTACTGCCTACAGCATTGACAAAACCACCACGACCAACGTATACGTATGACAATTACGTGGAAGAGCTACGCGAAAGGATTCGCGCCGCAAACAAAGTAGCAAGAGAAAATACAAAGGTAGGCAAGGAAAAAGCAAAGACGCAGTACGACAAGAAGACAAAAGAACAAACGTTCAAAGCGGGAGATAAGGTGTTAGTTAAGGACGAAACAGTGCGAAGAGGTCGATCCAAAAAACTGGAACCCCAATGGATCGGACCATACACAGTTATGGAGAAACACAACGAGGTAAATTATTCTGTGAAAATGGGACGTAGGACAATCCGCGTACACGCGAACAGGTTAAAACCATTTATAGAATATTAAACCAAACAGACACTCACCTACTCCCAACCCTCAAAAAATTCCTGATCTTCTTCAACAACCTGAACCTCATCCTCCGACGAAGAAGACGTTTCACCCTCTTCCACCAACTCAACCTCATCATCCACCGGAGCAGAATCCAGCGAGAGAGACGGCACGGGGAAAATCTCTAAACTCCCCGAGGAGACAGAGATGACTTTCGACGATTCCGAAGAGAGGGACAAGTCGCTATTAACGAACACCTCAGACAAGTCGTCTGAGGGACGATCGTCCAAGGAACTCCATTCGGAGTCACTATCAGACATCACCGGATCGTCCGGCAACTCCGGGGACTCCACCATAAGATCTTCGATCTCATACGGCACACGAAACAACATAGTAGCGAGCCGAGAGAATACTAACTAGCCAAAGCATTTAAAAGAAGCAGTACCCCGTGGCAAGTAGAACCACGCATCAAGTAACAAGATAAGATAGAAAGCGAAAACGACGAGAGATACAATTACGAGGAGAAAAGGAAAGACGAGAAAACACTTACTAAGAATCTACGAAGCCGCAGCACGCAAAATGGCCTCGTACCAGGCCATAAATTCGTCCGACGTGGGAAATGTCTCCGCGAGGTCCACCAGCTGAACCCAAGTGAGGGAATTGACACCCCCGAGAGACAGGCCGAGCGAGTCCAGGTGCTCCTCGACCCGACGGGTCACCTGCTCCGTCACACTAGGAACAGAACCCGAAACCACAGGCTCCTCCCCCTCGTCCTTGTCCTCCTCGTCCTCCTCGTCCTCCTCCTCCTCCTCCTCATCGACCTCCATGGCCTCCTGGCCTCGCGCGACATCGACACCGTCGAATTGACGTCGATTCGACATCATTTCGACGTCGATCGACGAATCATTTCTCATTGGGTTACATGCTTGTAAATAAAAATCTTCTAGTACAGGATGAGACAATTAAAAGTGTAAATACAGAAATGCCATTAAAAAAATGGTGGATGCAAGATATTGAAATACATTCCAAGTATTTGGATATAAAAGTAACCTTTATATAATTTCTTAATTAATTTTGTGAATAAAAACTCTTATTTTATTAGCCATAATTAATATAAATGTTATCTAATGAGAACATACTATTCCATACAGCATAGCAAGGTTTCAGCAACATTATAGCAATGTTTCATCGCAAGATTACAACATTGGCTTTGTTTACACCGTAAAATTATTTGATACGTGAACCAAAATGATGCGTACCAAATGTTAAATCCGACTGCGTTTACACCATGTGTATTAAGTGTGCAAAAAAGTACATTAAGGTTAGGTTTGATACAAAAACGTATTATATTTAATTTGGTTGGAAAATCGGTGATCCTTAGATTGCGATGGATTCGGAAAATATTATCAGTTGTTTATTTACAATCTTAATTAGTCGGACTTTTAAAAATAAGTCAAGATTTTCGAAGAAAACCTCATCTCACCTAACCATAACGGTCCTTCGATAATTATTATTTAATGCGTTACAGTTTACACCGTCACAAAATTACTTGATACGCATACTAAATTGGTACGATACTCCTTTTGCAAGCGTATCGTACCAGTTCAGTACGCTATCGTTTACACCGCTGGACTAAATCAATTTAGTACGAATATAGTACCTCATACGCGTATCAAACGATCGGTGTAAACAAGGCCATTGTCTAAACGCTGCAATATGTTGTTGCAACCATGAAGTAAGAGTAAGGAGATGTATCTTGATAGGTGTAGAGTGGAAAAAGTTGTCACGAGAAATGTTCCGTACGTAGCCAGGTTTTCCGAACGGAATAAGTTGGATTATTTCGTCGCCTTCTTGAAATTGTAATGATAGATGAGATGAAAAGGTTAGAAATGTGTGGTTACAGTCGGTCGTGTGAATATTAATGAAAAATAAAAGAAGCGAAGAAATAAATATACTGTTAAAAATTAATGAAAGAAAATTTTTTAAATAGTGATATAATAAATACAGGGTGTGTCCTAATACCCGTATCACCCGTAAATGGCAGATAGACCGGGGCAAACTGAATAGAAAAGTCCTATACCATTTTGCAAAATTCGCAATAGTTATCGAGAAATTAATTTTAATGTCTGAGCGAATGAGAGCATAGAAGGCGGCAGGCCGGACTCGGCAGGCAACGATGGGGCATCATCTAATAACGAGAGGTGGAGCGACGCGTCGAAAAAAAGTTGTCACGCAGCGAGCGGCGTGCTTCAGTATACACCCCCGCTCGCCCCTCACCGCTCGCCCCTCACCGCTCGCCCCTCGCCCTGCGTCGTTCGCCGCTCGGCTCTTGTCCCTTGCCCCTCACCCCTCGTCCTTTACATGTGGTCGAGCGTTATCATAAAGCAATATGCATATTGCAGGTTGCTTAAAGCGTAATTGCTGGTGCATTTCCTCCATCTGATAACAGTATTTTCCGGCATTAATGATTTTACCAGTACCGGGATTCTGTAACTTGCTATCGATGTTTTTCGGTATCGAAATTAACTAGCGACAGCAAACACGTTAAAAGCACAGCTTTCATAGGTTGGTTAACGATACCGAAAACCATCGATAGCAAGTCACAGAATCGCCGTACAGGTTTCAAGAACGAATAATTAATAATGCCAGCTCAATAGACGTGGAGTTATTACTGCTTCATGATAACGTTCGACCATATGTTTCAAGAACAACAGTTTAGATATCTAGAAATTATACGAGAGTTGCAGTATGAAACTCTTTTTATTTGCTCGTTTACAAGTTACTAATTATTAATATTGCTATTTTAACATAGGGTCTTACGGGAACTGAAATAATAATTCATTCAAAAACTCCCGGGAAAAAAATGTAGATAAAATTATACAAAATTATATCAAATTATATCAAATTATATGTAATTACGTATAATTATATATAATTATACGTATCGAAAGAATCGTTTATACATGATTTAATCAAAAGGTTTATAACTTTATATCAATTTATATACAGGGTAGGCCATTTTACGGGACCCACCCAAATTTCTCCGTTGGTAAGGCAGATACAAAAAATGTTTCAGACAAAAGTTGTATAGTTTCGAGGGGGACATAAGATGGTACCATTGGTTTGACCTTGAAGAGTAATTTGAGGGTCACATGAAGGTTACCTTTAATTTCTTAAATGGAACCTATTATTTCTCGTTACATATTCTTGTAGGTTATCTCGAGAGCTTTCCAAAACCCAAAATAAAATATTTTTTCATTGAGTAATTTTCGAATTATGAGCCTCCAAAGCAGTACTTTGCAGTACTTTGACATAAAGTACAAAATATCTTGTACAATGTCATGTTATGGGTTAAGTTGATCGTTAGGTATCATTCGAAAGTCAAATCAACTTTTCACCCAAATCTCTGTAGTTATGCATGTTATGCATGAGAAATACGAATCATCCTACTTTTAACGGTATCCAGGAACAACAACGTGGACGTAGTAGAATTCTGTTCCCTTCGGGGTGCTTGTTTACCGTGAGTCCCCTTGCCTCTCACGATTCGGGGTGCTTGTTTACCCCGAATAGTGAGAGGCAAGGGGACTCACGGTAAACAAGCACCCTGATTACACATGGTCATACACGATTATATATAAATTGGTATAAAGTTATAAACCTTTTGATTAAATCATGTATAAACGATTCTTTCGATACGTATAATTATATATAATTATACGTAACTAGCTTTTGAGCCCGCGCTTCGCGCGAAGCGCGGGCTCAAAAGCTAGTAAAAGCATGAATCAGATTAGATTTTAGATCAATAACAATGAACTTCGCGCGGGCTCAAAAGCTAGTAAAAGCATGAATCAGA
>NW_011966532.1:11153-18524 GCF_000949405.1 Vollenhovia emeryi | reverse complement strand
ACGCCCCTCCTGACTAACCCCTCCCTTCCCCCCAAGAACGAGTATAAAAGGACGAGCGCAACGCGAGGGAGCTCAGTATCAGAGTCTCCCAGCCCTGATGAAGCAGACTGCAACGCCTGCGAAACGTCGGCACCACACTGCAAACGGACGCGGCAACCATCCGGAAGCCATGAAGACTAAAGAAGACAACAGCCGCGAAAGCCTGAAAGCCAAGACTATAATATGATTCCTTTGATTGTTCTGTATATAAAAGTATTAAGCTAAAGTTATCGAAAAATCGATAGGTCACGAGATATTTCACACTTTATTCTAGTATTTTTTTCAACATAAAGTATAAGGTACCTAGTAAATTATTCAGTTTTTGGCAATTGTCTCTTAATACTTTTATGCACAGAACAATGAGATGAATCAATTGGTGTAAAGAAAACACATAGTTGCTTTTCAAGAAAATTATGCTATTTGCAATATGCAATTACGTATCTTTTTTGAAAAGCACTGACATTAATGCCCGACTATAAACCAACATTCTTTAAATAATTATCGTAAGCATTTGTTCCTATATTATTTCCTTTGTACATTTCTATTGTATTTCAGTTTATGTTCAGAAGAACATGCCAAAAGATATACCATTTTATATGCTATCCAATAAGGCCAAAAGAAAGAGAATTAATGCCGAAGATGAAGGATCTAATTCAACCAATTCGTCGATTGACAATGACCAGTCGCATATTCAGCAATTACATATTTCCATCGATAGGAATAATATCGAGCTACCAGAAATCTTTAACTATCAACATTCAGAGGGTTTTCTATGCAATGAATCTGATCATTCTGAACTTTCCTTTCACTCTGAACATTCTGAACATTCTAATCTTTCTGAACTTTCTCATCTTGAATATTGTAATGATGATTATGGAGAAGGTAATATTTTAAATGAAAATAACCCTACTGACCCTGCCCAACATCCGCAATCTCCACTTAATTCTTCGAACTCTTCTCGACAAAGTAGTGAAAATTTAGTTTCCTCGAAATTGATGACTCTTAAATTTCTTCGTGGTTGGGCTTTAAAGCATAACATAACACACGAAGCAATTTCTGACTTGTTAGTAGGTTTGAAAGAGAACCATGAGTGTTTTGCCGATGATGAATCGGAATCCAGATTTCCTATCAGTGCGCGAACGTTACTTAAGACAGAAGTTAAATTGGTAAAGAAAATCGTTGAACCAGGACACTATATACATACCGGATTGAAAAAACAATTATTAAAAATTGCTCCGAAGTATTTAAAAAATGTACCTACTTTTAAATTATTGGTAAACTTTGACGGATTACCCTTGTTCAAAAGTTCACGTTCTGAAGTATATCCTATTTTATGCAGTGTAGTGTCCGTACCAGAACTACGTAAGAAAGTTTTTCCTGTAGGCATATATTACGGCACTGAGAAACCTAATAATTTGAATGAGTATTTACAAGATTTTATTAACGAAATTAATAATCTCATCGAGCATGGCCTTCATTTTGGGAATTACACATCATTTTTAGATGGTACTTATTTCGTTTTTGACGCACCAGCGAAAAGTTATATAATGGGAACGGTATCTCACACAGGTTTCAATTCCTGTACTAGGTGCACTGTTCGCGGTGTCACCTTTGACAATCGACGTATCTTCGTTGATTTGGAGAATCCTGCTCGCACTAATGAGGATTTTTTAGAATGGAGAGATCCCAATTTTCGTCGTCGTGATACTCCATTGACTAATATTGTAGGTTTAGATTTTGTACATCATTTCATTCTCGATTATTTACACCTACAATATCTTGGTGTAATGCGGACGATGATAATGAATATTTGGTACAAGGGGCCAATTCCACATAGACTTTCCGCTGCTCAGGTCGAAATGCTGTCGAACCATCTGGTTGAGCTTCAATGTTACATTCCTACAGAATTTGCAAGAAAGTGTAGGGAACTCTTCATTGTTTTACGGTGGAAAGCGACAGAATTTAGATTATTCATGTTATATGTAGGCCCAGTTGTCTTAAAAAACATTCTAAACGAGCAAAAATATGTTCACTTTTTAGAATTTCATTGCGCGATGAGAATTTTATTAAATCCGAATCTGTGCAAAGACCGAGAATTTCGACAATTCGCTAAAGATGTTTTAAAACATTTCGTTCAATCGACTGAAATATTGTACGATAAAAATTTAATTGCACATAATTTTCACAATAACATCCATATCGCTGACGATGCAGACTATTTTGCCGACAAATTAGATAATTTTAGTCTGGATTCAATATCTGCATTTCCCTTCGAAAATTATATGCAAAGCATAAAACGAAAAGTTAGAGGACGCAACAGGCCTCTTGAACAAATTGGTCGAAGACTTGGAGAAATCATGATGTTCGAGTCCGAATATCCAACAGTAAAACTCCAAGATCATGTATATCCAAAACTTTTTTCTCCGCATAATGCTGGTCCGGTGCTGCCAGGTTGCAGGCGACAATATCGAAGTGCTGCTCTTCCTCTATTCAAAATTACAAATAACGTTCCCGATAATTGCTGACGGTGCAATTATTCAAGTTGAAAATATAGCTTTTTCTGACGATTTGCAGGTTCCAGTAGTAATCGGTAGAAAATTTGTTAAAAAATTTGACTTTTATAATGTACCTATTGAAAGTTCCCAGATAGGTATATTCAAAGTTAAGCAATTGTCTAATCATGGCCATTGTCACAGATTACCGTTAAATATGTACAGTTACCGTACAAAAATACCTACATTGTATCATCAATTTTACACTGTGACATTTCATAATATCATATACTGCATGCTAATAATTTTTTTATTCTTCTCTTTCTCACCTTTGTTTTCTTGTCACTTTCTATTTTTCATATGGGCTCGATTTAAGCGAAATGTGTATTCATCAAAGACACCTAAAAGACACCTTTATGATGTCTTTATGACATCTTTTAGACATGCGTGTTGTTTGGGTAAGTACAATTTATAGGAATGTGATGAAATCGGGAAAAAGTGACATTTTAACAAAACTGTATAACCTCGAGCTTTGAGCTAAAATGTCACTTTTTTCCGAATTCATCAAATTTCTGACCGTATTCAGTGTCCGTACGTTTGAATTGACGAGAATTGAGCGAAAGGAAAAAGCAGCTTTGATGTTTCGTTACTGCATAAACGACAGTTACAGTGATAAAAGGGATAAAAATTACAAATGTCTGTTCGCATGGTAAAAAAGTGACTGGAGCATACCCTTAATTTATGCAATTATTTTCCTTGCACATTTTGTACAATGCATGATAGTAGATATAAAATACAATTGAAAGTTATATTTAGCTAATATGCATTTCCTAAGTTATAAAATTTCAGAAGTATGTACGTATTGGTTTTGTTTTAATAGAAATTTGGAATGATAACAATGAATGAACCGAAAGCAGTGGGAAAAGAGAGCTCATTAGTAGTTAGTCATTCAGAAACATTGTCATCTTACAAAGAGCCCTCTGATGACATTAAAATATGGACTATTGTGAAATTTGAGACAAATGTAGAAGAGGATATCGAAGAATTTATCGACCTTGTTCCATCATCATGGATTTCAAGTGGAAAAACGCTCTGCTGGTATCCCATGAGTCTGCATAAATCTACCGTTGAAAAATTAGCTAAGATTTGTGGAAATGCAGATCCGAAATGGGACTGTTTTCCGATGACAATTATTGAAAACGACATTGGTAATTTTTTTGCAGGATCCTTACTTTTATTATAGATTTATCTTTTTTTAAATGTTTTATGACATCTTCGCTCTTCTTTTTGAACCATACTTAATAAATACATATTTCCTCCTCTATTAGCGGTTTCGCTCAAACAAATAAACCAAAGTATAATTTAAAAGGATCCCGCAAATTTCTTATGGAAAAACGGCTTCCCTCAAATTGGCTCAATTTTTTATATGTTGTTGCTTTCATGATGCTGATCAAAAGTCTCAATGGGCATGACCTCGAAAAATCAATAGTTTTCAAGATATTTTATACTTTATTTTGATATAAAATATAAAAGATCGGAAACCATTAATTTTACGATAATTGTACCTTAATACTTTTATGCACAGAATGAGATGAATTAATTGGTGTAAAGAAAACACATAATTTTCAAAGAAATTATGCATTTTGCAATAAGTAATTATATATTTTTTGAAAAGCAGTAATATGTTTTTTCTGCACCAGTTGATTCATCTCATTATTCTATGCATAAAGGTATTAAGGTATGATTGTGAATAACTGAATAGTTTACAAGATATTTTATATTACATTTCAAAATGTGCTAGAATAAAGTATAAAATATCTTACTACTTTAAATTTATGCATAGAATAATGAGATGAATCAACTGGTGTAACATGTAGAAAACATATTGTTGCTTTAAAAAAAATGTAATTATTGCAAACTGCATAATTTTTTTTAAAAGCAACTATGTGTTTTTACACCAATTGATTCATCTCATTATTGTGCATAAAAGAATTAAGATACAATTGGGTAAAATTAATAGTTTACGAGATTTTTTATATTTTATATCAAAATATATTAGAATAAAGTATAAAATATCTTGAGAACTATTGATTTTTCTAGGTCATGCCAATTGAGACTTTTAATCAGCATCATGAAAGCAACAACATCAAATATTGAGCCAATTTGCCTGCCATTTTCCATAAGAAATGTGCAGGGTCCTTTAATGCAATACGTCGACTGTTTATATTAACCCTTGTATAACGTAACGATATTAAACATATTAAAGTAAATTAAAATTATGTACTTTAAATTATTAATTGACGGAATAAGGATGATATATTATTCGCTAATAAGGATGATATGCTATTCAAAATTCGTGCAATTGCAGATAACTACAATAGGGGCATGAAAATGCTCGTTAAAGTTACAAAAAATCCAAATTCGTCGCTGCATTCGGATGTAGAAGAAAAAGGAAAGGGTAGAAGAAGAAGAAAGCCAAACAAACGGTTTGATGACTTTACTGATGATATTGAAGATTATGTATTGGAGATACCAAAAAAAGCAAGGATAGTACCACCTATTCCAAAATTGGCATCAGCTGCAAACATATCGGCTTTTCATGTTCACAAAAATAAAGAGAATGAATTTCCAAAGGAGTCAAATTCTGTTTCTCAAATTTCGGAACATGGTGAACTAAATGTGGTTCATTCAAAGAAGGCCTCACGTGTACCGACAAATTATGCCCGTTTGTCTTCTACAGAAAATAAAAAGCAGCAACTTTCCTTTGTGGAAAATCGCCGGGAGCCTTTAACTACAATTCCTGAAGCTAGCATTAATAAAGAAAACACCGATCATATTAGTTATAGAAAGGGATGTAAAATGAACTCAAAAGCTACGCACAAATGTGCATATGCTAGTAGCGGCGAAGTCACAATGCAATCTCTTGCGGATGCAGTTTGCTTTCTCGGTAGTATGTTGACATTTATGTATTTTATTTATTTTTTCTATTTTCAATTACAATTTATTGCTTCCAAAGTTATCTTTATTTTCCATTTTATGTCTGATTTGATTCCACTGAAGTGAATATTCTTTCGTAAATAAAATAATATGGTACTGAGTCAGTATTTTTCTTGTTTTTATTTCTTCAAATGTATATAATTTGTCGTGATTAACACTATAAGGGTGGCACAAAAGTCTGGAACTACCTTAACATTTCGGAAAATAAGGATTTTCGAAAGAAATGTTTCAGATATGTTTAAACATTGGAATCTATGTATATTACAATAAATATTCGACGGTTGCTTTATACTACAGGTCTCATCAACAGCAAAATTTTTTTGTATAATAGTTCATTTCCTTTACGTGCTCTATCAACCATCGAGCGAATATTAAATGAATTGGAATATTTGAATGTCAATTTAATTTTATAAGTGTGTCTCAAGAGTCGATAGAGTATATTCTTACAAAGAAAATGAGTTACCATACATCAATAACATATTAATGTATCACATTATCGGTGTCAGATATTTTTTATATGGCTAGTAACAAAAGAGCTAAAATTTTATCAGAGGTTATACGCATACCCTCGCGCATTTTAGGGAAAAAATTACATTTTGTTAGAATATTGATGTATTATCAGTATTAACAATGAACAAATATACCCGTTTCTAGAAATAAATAAAAGTGACTCAGTCCTCTTAATAAGGTCCTTCATTAAAAAAAAATTATTAATCTTTTTAAAACCGTAAACAACTTTCCATTTGCTCACTTTGCACTATTAATGTTTTTCATTACAATTGTCTAAAATCGAATTTATATTTACTTCTTTACAAGAAAATTGAGATAATAATAACATTTCGTCGTTTTTTTAGATGAATTTTCGTCGTTCAAGTTAATGCTAAAAATGACAGAAAAAACTATTAACAGTTTCATAGAGTCCGAGCTGTTCAATAATCAAAGTGCATCAAAAAATCAATCTTTGTCGACAAAAAGTTCTAGTGTATTAGATACACTTCCACTCTTATCTGTAGACGAACTCAAAGCCATTGAGACAAAATTAAAGAACGACGACACTTACCGTTCTCAATTGGTAAGAATATATAAGTACTTCATCTACGTACTATTTTACCTAAAAAAAACTTACCTTTTTAAAAAAAGGTAAAAAAAGCACCAAGTCTAAGCTCCAATTCAACCGAATATATTTTGTTACTCTATCTTTTTTGCAAAAGTATAATCTCTACAAAAATATCTTCACTGCAAAAGTATCTTCTTTACAAAAATAGTGTCTCCACAAAAATCTTCTGTACAAAAATATCTTCTCTACAAAACTATCTTCTCTACAAAAGTAATGATATCAACAAATTGCGCCAAATATAACAGCAGATATTTATACAAACTAGTTGCTTTAGCATTAGTTTTCGATCAAAAAATGTTATATTTCTTAAAAAATCAAACTAAAGATTTTATTGGAAAAAATAATCGAGTTAATAATAAAACACCGATGAAAAGAACAGCCACTGTTTAGAAATTTAGAAACTGTATCTGTTCAGGCGAATTAAGGCCTGTGTCCATGACGCTAGTACTTGGTCCAAGTTCTAGTTTTGAGAATTGCGTAGCCAATCAACTTACAGCTTTTGTGGGACAGCTACATTGATTGGCTACATATTTGGCGGAATTAGAACTTGGACCAAGTACTAGCGTCATGGACACAGGCCTTAATTCGCCTGAACAGATACAGAGTTTCTAAATTTCTAAACAGTTGCTACTCTTTTCATCGGTGTTTTATTATTAACTCGATTATTTTTTCCAATAAAATCTTTAGTTTGCTTTTTTAAGAAATATAACATTTTTTAATCGAAAA
>NW_011966532.1:6157-9562 GCF_000949405.1 Vollenhovia emeryi | reverse complement strand
GCGGGGATGCAGAAATGCGGAAAATACGCCCAAAGACGCGGAAACGCGGAAAAGACGCGCGGGGACGCGGAAACGCGAAAAAGACGCGCGGACATGCGGAAACACGGAAAAGACGCGCGGGGTTGCGGAAATGCGGAAAAGACGCGGAAAATACGTGCAAAGACGCGGAAACGCGGGAAAGACAATTGCAACGTGGCCAATCGGGACCGTGGTCAATTGCAACGTGGTCGATCGGGACCGTGGTCAATTGCAACGTGGCCAATCGGGACCGTGGTCAATTGCAACGTGGTCAATCGGGACCGTGGTCAATTGCAACGTGGTCAATCGGGACCGTGGTCAATTGCAACGTGGTCAATCGGGACCGTGGTCAAGTGCAACGTGGCCAATCGGGACTGTGGTCAATTGCAACGTGGTCAATCGGAACCGTGGTCAATTGCAACGTGGTCAATCGGGACCGTGGTCAATTGCAATGTGGTCAAGTGAAAAGTCAAATGAAAATGCTGGTCTGGTCGACGACGACGACGACGACGACGACGACGACGACGACCGGGACGAAGACGACAAAGATGTTTCTTAATCTAAAATTTCAAAAAACTGACTTTGCATTGCAATACCTCCACTCCTGGGGCACGTAGGAGAAAAGTAAAAACAATTTTTATTATGCAAATCGTACCCAAGCTATCGATTAAGCGCAGTCTCAATTTCGTCGGATCAGCCGTTGTTGAGATCCGAAAATCTGAGGGCCCGTCAACTCGTGTACTCGCGTAAACTTACACGGTCGGTCTCGCACGCGTGTACTAGCTACGCTTACACTTGGCGCGAGACACTACCGTGTCTCGTGATATTTAATGTTATATTAGTAACAGCTTTTCAAAATTTTTAGATTCAATCACTATGTGGAGAAGTTGTGGGTGATACCCTTCAAAGACAGATTAATTCGATCATGCGAACGGTATTCGATGATAAATTAGTATCTCTTTTTAATTGGAAGGGCCAAAGAGGGGAAAAACAAAAGTTGAAGGGACATCGTATTACCAAAGTAATGATAGGTAAACTTACATTGTTTAAAGTATTTTACATTTGTAATCTTACCCATGATATCTTCATGTAATATTTATTTACAGAAGCACTGGTCGAAAAATGTCCGAAAATAAATGAGACTACATTTGGCAGGAAAGCCGGGATATGGCTGTCTCAAGCCCCCTCAAGGATACAAAAAAAAAGTGAGTACTACAATTGAGTAGTTTTACAGGTTTCCGGGTTGTTGCCGCGTGTAGAGTTGCTTAATTGCCGACATCTGATATACTGTCGGCCCTGATGAATCAAACTATAATGTTTGCGAAACGTCGGCAATTAAGTAACTTTACACGCGGCGACAACCCCGAAAGAGCTGTAAAACTAATCAGGAAAACCGCGGAAGCCTGAAATTTGTACAATTGAGTACTTCGAAGTAATAACGACCTCGTACTTAAGCGTTAATGCATGATAACACACATTTTGTGAAAAATCAGTCACTGGATATTTCTTCTCCAATCTAATGGAGTATTCGATCAAAGGTTGTATCTTAAGGATTCTAAATATATTTTTATCGAAATTTTGAAATGGATTTATTATGTCGCATTTGTTCAAAATATGCGTTTTCAAATGGTTCCCACTCGATCCCGCGCGACTATCTCTTGCACCGCTGGACAGAAAATTTCGAAAAAAATATATTTAGAATCCTTAAGATGAGACCTGATCTGATACTCCATTAAATTGGGTAAAACAAATGCATTGCTTGATTTTTCACAAAATGCGTGTTATCATGCATTAACGACTTAAATATGCTTAAACTGTTATAGCATCTATAAATACTCAATTATTGTTTTGTATTGTGTGTAATTGACGAGTATCCATATTCATAATATTTTATTCCCACGCGTTTATCTATTATCATTACAGATGTAACAATAATGGCGATGATAAGGGAGAAGACATGGAAAGCGACGATGATTGTGATGCCGATCAAACTAATGATGCTTCCGAAAGCGATGATTAGTGTCAGGCTTTGTATAATAAAGCAATACAAATAAGTAGACAAGTTTATAAAAACTCATTGTTATTATACAATTATTTCTTATAATAAAAAATGTTTACTCTATAGATATTGCAAAGATATTCATTTCTCACAAAGGAACATACACATACTTTATCCAATATAATCACATAATATACAAGTCGATTTCAGTCAAAGATATGTTTTACTTCCTTCATATGTATAAGAGTATTTATAAAAAAATATGTATTTCTTACTTTAACATTACAACATACAATTAAAATCAGGAGAGAAAAAGATACTTGTGAATGTTTCTTTGGTAGTTTCTCAAGGATTATCCTGTTAAACTATTTTAATTCACGTATTTTCGAACGTATTTTTTCCTGTATATCATAGGAGATATAATACATATCAAAATTGCCTTAATTAACTTATATTCATGTTTAACAAAATCCATCTTTTAACTCTTCAAGAGTAAATACTAATTAAACTGCTACTTACAGTACATTTCCAGCATTTAACATATAAAGTAATATAATATGTAAATAAACATTAATCACGAATATTGAATCATATAAGTAATATCACATCTAGTAACATGCACATGCATACAACATGTATACTTCTAGTAAAAATCTTATAATTTATTGAAACTTACAATCTATTTTTTTTTCTTTTCATGAAATTAGATTTGAAATTTGGAACCATTCAAGTTTAAAGGCACTTTACGCGATTTCTTATCCATATATATGTATATAAATATGGCTTATATAAAGAAACAATCTTCGGCACAATGTAAATTATATTAATACTACCATCCAATGGATAGAACAAACATTTATTTAATGTAAAAAATCCATTATTAAAAATTATTCAGATATTGTTAAAAATCATTTTATTACATTAAAAATTTGAGACTTCCTCGGTTTTCCTGATTAGTTTTACACGTTTCCAGGTTGTCGCCACGTGTAGAAATTGCTTAATTAATTCGCAAACATTGTAGTTTGCTTCATCAAGGCTGACAGACACTCTGATATTTTATTTAACATCACGAGACACGGTAGTGTCTCGCGCCAAGTGTAAGCGAAGCTAGTACCACGCGCGCGAGACCGACCGTGTGTAAGTTTACGCGAGTACACGACTTGACGGGCCCTCAGATATTTGGATCTCAACAATGGCTGATCCCACGAACTTGAGACTACGCTTAATCGACAGCTTGGGTACGATTTGCATAATAAAACTATTTTTACTTTTTTCCTACGTGCCCCATGAGTAGAGATATTGCGATGCAAAGTCCACGGGTCAGAATTTTCACGTAATTTTTTTTAAGAAACGTCGTCGTCGTCGTCGTCGTCGTCGTCAACCAGGGC
>NW_011966532.1:0-3597 GCF_000949405.1 Vollenhovia emeryi | reverse complement strand
CCGGCCTTATTGGCTCAGACGTTTTTCTGAATTCGGCCGATAATAATTACGATTGTGTAAAATTTTATATAACTTTTCTTCTCAGTTTAACCCAATCTACTATAATCTTTGGGGTCGTCCATATCAAATCAAACACCCTGTATACCCTGATTCCGCGGAGGAAAGGGCACTTAACTTCTCTTGTAAAGTTGAACCGTGACATAAGTCGTGCGAGTCTGTACAACCGTCCTGGGGCCACCGTCATAGAGAAGACAAAGTCCTCGTCCACCAACAACAGCCGAGGCCTTCCACGGGTCTTCCGACAATCAGAGGAAGACGACAACCTCCTCGTCCATCCCGAAGTCTTCCACGAGTGGCTCGCCAAGCAGCACTACGACAAACTCCTCGACCAACGCTATCTTCACGAAAGTCCATCAAAATATCAACTACGAGTAAGTCCTCTTTCCTCCACCAATAAAAAAAACGAGGCCTAGAACTTAGCTTATAAGAGACCCCTATAAAAGATTTGTAAAATCCGCGATTAACACTTTAAAACTCCACCTTACAGTGGACTTATTCAACCTTCCGGAAGAAGTTGCCATCGACCCCGCGCTATTCGACCAGGATTTTGTCTTAGACTTCCTACTCCCTACACCTTACCACCTTCCCCCCTCTCCCCCTACCACGATCGACTCTCTATCTCCTTCATACTCCCCGGAGCCTTATCCGGCCCCTTTCCCTGTGAACTCTCCCCCTCCATCACCGACGAGCTCCACGTCAAGCGTGGAGTTCTTAGGTGAACTTCCGTCCCTGGAATTCCTAGAAGAATTTGAGTTCCCCGAAGATCTTGTACGTGAGGATTCCACGCCTGACGTGGAATTCCTCCGTCAAGTCTCCCATTCCCCTAACTTCTCCACGTCCAGCGTGGAATTCCTACAAGAAATTCTCCCTTCCCGGCCTCCTAGCGCCTACACCTCTCCTGTGGAGTTCCTTGGAGAACTCCTACCCCTCTCACCTCTAAACAACACTCTCCCAGATCTCCCTCCAATGTCACCCACCGCCTCCACGCCCAGCGTGGAAGAACTGATAGACATAATAACATTGTAGAGATAAATATATATATGTACTCAATACTAGACTCATTATAACTTTATACATACAAATATATCCCACGTTTGTATATATAAATAAATTGTAATAATATGGTAACTGATATAACTAATTAATTAAAATCCCCTCCGACATCATTCCTAGTAATTTTAAGATTGCACAGGGTCCGTCCCCGGGTAAAGAGATTAAATTCTCTGACCCAAAAGAGGACCCACGGGCGTGTAGGAGCTCGAAGGGCGTCATAGCGAGCTTTGGCTCACTGACCCACTTCGAGCCCTTTAATAGATACGCCCGACTCTCGACGCGCATCTGTTCGAGCGTGCCGAGAGAAAAACAGTGTTCTCTGTGCGGCGTCCTTCCGCATAGTCAGTCCCGATAAAAAGGGACTTGAGATAGTGGACGCCCAGCGGAGAACACGACGTAACAGATGTAAATTTTTGGGGGCTCGTCCGGGATGACAAGTGCAATCTTTAAAAGCAGGAATGAATACGAGGTCTATATCAGATAAAACAGAAGTTGATGATCTTTATAAAAAAGCTATAGATACAGAAAAAAGGAAAGCACACGATCCCAGAACATCCACATCTGGCTCCTCTATATCCTTCACCGTTATACCTGAGAAAAAAACTTTTGCCCTGTCTATACCGAGAGCAGTGACAGTATAACGAAACCTCCAGAAAACACGCTCGTGCCGCCTTTCGACAATTCCTCTGACGAAATTAATGCGCCAGCGGGCTTAAACGCTAATAAACCAGCGGTTTTGGACGATATTAATCTCGTAGATTTACACAACGAAAACTCAACTAACGTCGAAAAAATGGCAAATAATAATAACCCTTTCGCTACACTGAAATACGCCGTCGAAGCCGTCCCTTTCTTCGATGGCCAAAACATCCCTCTAACATATTTTATTGAAGGATGTGAGGAGGCAAAAGCTATGTTGCCTTCTGAGGCCGAGCCACAATTTACTAAAATCATTAGAACTCGAATCGTAGGCGAAGCTCGCCGAACCATACAGGACGAAAATTTTAATAGTATATCTGAATTAACAAAATACCTAGGGCAAGTTTACGGACGTTCAAAGAATGTCTACCAATTACAAGGAGAGTTAGGCTGTATTTACCAAAAAACAGCTGAAGACGTAGTTACATATGCCAACCGCTTAAAATTGTTAGGAAAACAAATATTAGAAGCACACAAAAATTCTGGAAGCGCCCTACCCGTTTCAAATTTCAAATCTTTATTAGAGAAAGACATGTGTAAATGCTTTATCAGAGGATTAAAACCTGACATCGAACAGAGAATCGCGAGAGATTTAGATGTCCATGCCACAGTGTCCGACGCACTAAGAATAGAAAGAGAACTCTCCAATATCACAGATTTACGACGAGGGGAAGGCAATAATTAAGAAAAAGTACAAAATACTAACCGATCACAAGAAACCTGTCAAATCTGTTATAAGGAAGGGCATTCAGCCTCTGCTTGCAGGAAACTAACTCAACCATTACACCTTATAACAAATCTCCCTTAGGAACAGAAATTTTAATCTGTCAGATCTGCAAGAAGCGAGGACATAGCGCCGAGAAATGCCGTTTCCGAGATCCGACGGCTCGGCAACCAATTAATATAATACGGGAAACTAACATCACTTGTCAATTATGCTCCAAGCCCGGTCATAACGCCAAATCGTGTTTTACAAACAAGAACAATAACTTAAATAAACCTCTAATAGTTTGCCAATGGTGTGATAAATCGGGACATTCAGCTAACAATTGTTGGAAAAACCAAAACGCACAACGAAATACAAGTAACAACCCGAAAGTTACCTGCCAGATTTGTAATAATTTCGGTCACATTGCTACGGATTGCCGATCACAATCTAAGCGAAATACAGTATCTAAAGATCCGTTGTTCTGTCGCTACTGTAAGGGGGAAGGGCACCTCCTCGATAATTGTGAACTACGCGTCGCAAATAATAATCGTAGGCAAACAAATAGTCAGGGAAACTCCAACGGCCCCTCAAAATCGGGTGTGCAACAGGGGTCGGAACGGATTTCACACCCATCGACATCTCAGAAAACCCAGTAAAGACGATGACGCCAGAAATACGACCCGTAACAGTAAATCACGACAAACATAGTCGGGTGCCCACTGTTCAGACAAAACTCAGAGGCTTATCTCCTCTTATAACATTCATGTTAGATACCGGATCTGGACCGAATGTAATTAAAGAACATCTTATCCCCGAAAATAACCTTATCAATTATTCAAATATTTTGAGATTAAACGGTATAAACGAGTATCCAGTTTATACAATCGGTGAAGTCACTTTTCCTCTTTTTGAAAAACAAGTAACATTTCACGTGGTAGCTAGAGACTTCCCTATTTCACAAGACGGTATCTTGGGTAATGATTTTTTCAAACAAACATCCTCAAAAATAGATTACGCAAGAGGATATCTAGATGTATCAGGAAATAACGTACCTTTCTTTTCACCAGAGACCATCA
>NW_011966531.1:13704-18710 GCF_000949405.1 Vollenhovia emeryi | reverse complement strand
AATGAATGAATGTTTATTCCCCTTTCGGGCAATACATTGGCGCTTTTTTCAGGGAGCGTATCCCCAACCCTTTACAACCTTATTATCCCGTTCTCTCTCGCGACCTGGCCTTCTGCGACCCTTACATATTATGTACCTTCCCCCCATAAGTATTTTCCTCTTCCTCACTCTCCCACCCCCCAGTTCTATACCTATTCTATTCTTCTTTCCTCTGTCTCCTTCCTTATCCCTCCTCTCCAGTCTCCATTCTCTGCCTCTATTTCCTTTCTTCCCTTCTCCTTAACTCTCCTTCTTTTCCATTACTCCTCTCTTTCTCCTTTTTCTTTCCTATCCTTCTTGCCTTCTTCCCTGTAAACCATTTCATATTAATTTACTGTATCCTCTCCCATTCCTCTCCTCCTTCTTTCTCCTCTCCCACCCATTTCCATTCTCTCCCATCTATCCACATCCTCCTATTCTCCACCCTTACCCTTCTTCCCATAGCCCTCTCTTTCCCTGTCTTTTCTAACATTTTCCATCTTATTCTTCTCTCTTCCATACTCAGGTCCTCATCTACTCTTATCCCCCATCTCATTCTTATACTATCCATGTCTTATTTAATGTTTCTTCATTATCCTCCTCCTTTCTCGTTTCGACAATCATAACTACCCTCCCTTCCTCCCCTAATCTCTCTATTATTTCTTTTATTTCTGTGACCCTCTTTAACAATTTCTCTGTCACTTTCATCCTTCTCCGCCTTCTCTCTTCCCTGCCCTCTCCCTCTACCCCTCTCCAAATTAACCTTCTCCTCCTCTCTTCCTTCCACTCTCCCCTGTCTACCTCACCATCCCTCCTTCTATCTCTTCTCTCTTCTTCTACCTTTTTCCCTCCCTCCTCTTCCTCTTCTCCTCTGTCCTTCCTCTCTTCCCCTATTCCCTCTTTCACTCCTCCCTTCCTTACCAACTACCCTCCTCTCCCTCCTTTTTTACTTCTATCCTTTTCTTCTTCCCTTCCCTTTCTCCTTTCCCTCTTTCTTCTCTCTCCTCTATCCATTCCCTTATTTTCCTCAGTTCCTTTGCTATCTTTCTCAAGTGCCCCCCTATCTCCTCCCCCAACTCTCTCAACTCCTCTCTCCATTCCTCCATCTCCTCTCGTCTCCTTTTCTCCTCCTCTTCTCACTCCGTTTCCTCTTCTCCTCCTCTTCGCGTTTTCCTTCTCTTCTCCTCCTCCCTCTTCAGCTATACCTCTTCCTTCTCTCCCCTCCACTTTTCTCCTTCTTCCCTCCTCCGCTTCTGGTTTCCCTATGACTTCTCTCTCCTCTCTCTCTTCGTCTCCTTCCCCACTTCCTCCGTCCCTGCTTTCAACCTTTCTCTTCTTCCTTCTTTCCTTCCGCTCTTCTCTTCCTGTCTCTTCCTGTCCGCTCTTCTCTTTTCTCACCTCTTGCCACTCTCTTGCCTTCCGTCCCTTAACCCTTATGGAGAAAATAAAATTATTAGTTACAGATTGATAAAGCATGATGCAATTTAGAAAATGACGGATGCAAAATTGCAGCGACATCAAATGTAAAATTAGATTATAAAGTAGAACAGAGTAATAACTGTTAGATGATCTGTTGTTTTCTTTGTAAAACATAACGTCCGTGGTTAAGAACAAAGAGCAAAATGATTTTGTCATTACTAACACAGTCATTACTCTGTTCTACTTTATAATCTAACTTTTACAATTGACATCATTGCAATTTTGCATTCGTCATTTCCTAAATTTCGTCATGCGTTATCAGTCTGTAACTAATACTTTTATTTACTCCATAAATTTTGTATATACATTGAAAATGGTCTGATACCGAGACGTCTGGATTTCGAATTATTATAATACATTTATTTGATACGTACTTTCAGTCACAGCTTTGTGTGTCCTGTTATATATTTTTTTATTATTAAAGAAGTTATGTTTATAAAATAATCGTTAAAAAATCAAAATAAAATAAACTTTCTGTTGTTTTTAAACTATAGCTGTTCTGTAGATTTTGGTAAATCATGATTAATTACGAAAAACCATACGCCGTCGTGCGTTTCTTAGAAAGCGATACATTTTCTGAGGTTCCAAGTAATTGGTTATATGAGAAAAAAGATAAAATTTTATGTTGGTGGCCAATAAAAGTAAAAAATATCACGTCTTATATATCAAATCGCATATCACCGGATGAGACAGCGTGGGAATTGTGTGAAGTTGAAATAGAAACGTATTGCGGTAAAGTAACAAATCTTTTACTAACATAATAAAGAAATAGAAGAAGAAAATGCAATTATTGTGAAACTTAATTTTTACAGATACGTGGGAAAAAGCAAGAAAAGTAGCGGATAATCCCATGTATAAAACCACGGATGACGAAGATTGTGGGAAAGGTTGTCGAATGAAATTCGATAACACCAAGTATAGTTCTTCGCCAGAAACATTAATAACGAAAAAGGATAATACTAAAAATAATAAAACCAAGAAAAAGGATGATTATTTAAAACGTACGTATTTGTTATTTGTATTAAATTAAATATATTTTTTATTCAAAATTATTGCAATTTTTAATATAATTATAGCAATTATCAAAAGCTGCATTTCCCTTCCACCCACCATTTTACCTCTTTCTTTACCTTCAACTTCAAATGATGTGGCAGACAAAATTATTTTTGAAGGAAATGTGGATGTTTTTAACGATAGTAAACTAAGTAAGTTAAATCTAATAACATGTAATCGTGCAAATACCAACTAACAGTAAACTTATATAAAAGTTATAATTTCCCAGTAATGTAACATGTGTTATTTGTAATATTTACATTGTTGAGTAGGAAATTGTAATTGCATGTAAGTTTACTGTTACTTGGTGTTTACTGGAAAGTATTTTTTGTTTGAACTAATATATCGTTATTTTATTTTTATTTTTAATTTTTAATAAAATTTATTATTTTTATATAATAAATTCTTAAAATAAATATAAATATTAAGTTATCTCTATGTATACTAAATACTATTAATATTTTTATTACAGCATCGAATTCAATTCCTGTAACATATGATCCGGTTGATAAACCGGATCTCAATAAGGAAATATTACAGATAGTACAAGATATTGCTATCATTAAAGGTATTTTATTCTAATAAAAAATAAAGATAAATAAATTGTGTGTGTCGTGTGTGTGCGTGTGTCGTGTGTGTGCGTGTGTGTGCGTGTGGTGTGTGTGTGTGTGTGTGTGTGTGTGTGTGTGTGTGTGTGTGTGTGTGTGTGTGTGTGTGTGTGTGTGTGTGTGTGTGTGTGTGTGTGTGTGTGTGTGTGTGTACGTGCGTACGCGAGCGCGCGCGTATACGTGTACGTGTGTATGTGTGTGTAATTTTAATATTGTACTACTTATGTATTTAAATATTTTATTCATTTTTAAATTGGAAAATTAATCATTAACGTTTTTTTAAACTATATAATCTTGTATGATGTTATATGACACGTTAAACATTTTCATATAAGTGCCATTGAATTTTGTTAGAAAACAATAGTTGAGCATTACTATTTTGACAATAATTTTTCCTACCTTTGAGATATTTAATTTAAATTGATGAAATAAATTTTTATACAAGTTAATCGATCAGTTTGATATACATGTATTACACTTAAATTATTTTTGAAACTATAATTACAATAATTAAACCATGTTTATATTTGTAATTAACTGACTAATATTGTGTAATCAACCGTATTTTTAAGTGAAATTGACCTTATTAACTTGTTGTTATGTTTGGATTTTGTTATTTATGTTTTGGAAAAACTAAATTATTTGAAAAATATGATTTATGCCTGATTTCACCAATGTCGATTAAACTTTAACCTGAGTTTAGATTGTATTCAAACAAAAAGAAACTTAGACTTAATTGACAATGACGAATCAGGCGTTAATCAATTTTCTTGTATGTATGATATAACTTATCTCTTAAATCATATTATATATTTTAATTCTTTTTTACATTTTTTAGAGCAATATGGTTCAATAAGTCGTATGTATGCTTCGCTTCTTCTCACATGTAGAAGTATTGAGGAAAGATTACATAAAATGGAACGTAAACATGTAGTACCTCCTGAGGAAAAGCGTTATCAACTATTAAATCCGTTATTGCCATTAAAAGATCTTCAAAATATTGCTAATTTAGAAAATCTTATTACAACTAACGATTCAGCTCTTGCTCAGTATGTAAGCATATTTTTCATAATAATTGATTCATAAAAATAACAAATAATCTAACAATAATATTTTTTTCTTGTTTAGAGAAATTTTATTGCCGGTATTGGAGGGCATACAGCGAAAGACAATATTCATAGGATTTTAAAAAAAGTTTTCTCTGATGAGTGTGCTAAATTGTGTTCATGGAAAGGAAAAAAAAACAATTATGCTGTCTATAACTTACAAATAATTACAGAAATTAACGAAACCGTTACTTCGTCTTATGAAGTAAAAGAAATTGAGTTTGAAGATACTGCTGCGGAGTGGTTTCGTTTCGCAAAGCAACGAGCTGCAAGAAAGAATAAGGACCAACATAAAGATAAGAGCCAATGAAAAGAATAACAGGGTTTTCCAGCGCATTTATTAATATAACGATTTTTTGTTTTTGTGATAATTATGTAAACATCGGATTTTTTATGCAGAATACATTATTATTTTACATATGTATATGTTGCATACAAAATGCATATTGGTACATGTTGCAGTATAAATAAGATTTTTTTACAATTTTCTCTATAATAATTTTTTTAACAATAATTTCTGCATAAAATATCCGATACCTAATCATAATTTTTCATTTTTTATTTGTCTATTAATAATACAGAGGTTGAGTTTTTAGTTATATTGAGATATACTGTATTGTGACATTTAAGGCTCTTGCCTACTCACCACTACTATCCCAGATTGTGACGTCAGAAGCAAGAAAATATACAATAACAATTCTTGCAACGTTTATTACAATAAAAATGTTTTTCATTAAAACAG